>NC_056542.1:16805456-17105456 GCF_910596095.1 Thunnus maccoyii
TTTTAAAAATCTGTTAAATGTATCATTCATTCATTAATGTTCAGAGATACCACTGATATCTCTATATAACAATTGTGTAATGATGTGTTTGTATGGGCAGACAAACAATAATAATTAATAGTCGCCTAACCCTGTGATTAATAATGTGAGGAATGATTGCACTCTTGCGATTGCAAACCACTGAAAGACTGCAAAAAAAAAGTCACTTCACAGAGGAATCAATTAATGTGTTTTTATGTTAGCATGCATCTGTCTCTGTTCATCTGTAACAGTCTAGATAGCTTTATTTACCTGGGGTAGTAGGCTGTGTAGTTCATGTAAAGCTGTGCTGAACCGGGGTAGTAGGCGTGCCCTGGCGGCAGGGGACGAGGGGTCAGCAACACCTGTCCCATGGGAGGGTAGAGGCTAACAGCAGCCTCTGTAGGCAGGACAGGTGGAGCAGGGGTGAAGGAGTAGGATGGTGGAGATAAACCTTGAGAGGGGAGAGAACAGAGGGAGAGACAAAAGACTTAAAACCAGACAAACAGCAACAGAAGGACACAAGAGTCATGACGGTGAAGTCTGGTCATTGTTTGTTTCAGAGAGAGGCGCTCATGCAGACTTGCAAACAATGACGACCATTACTCAGCTCCTGACACGTGTAATGTATGACGTATGCACGTGCGCTTGTTTAAGAAAGAGCTGCACTGCGGCTCACTTTGAGTATTTCGCAGGCCCATAGCCGGATGGCCGACCATTCCTCAAACTCTTTGTATTTTTTATTTGTTATCACACATGTGGATCACTCTCGTTGCTGACGGAAATCAAACACTTCTTATTGGTTTAAAGGTCAAATGGATCAACATGGTTTGGAATTATAAGCCTATGAAGCATTTACTATTATTCCGCCTCTATGTGACCACAATATTGGCAAGATGAGAGCAACAGAGACATTGTTTTGATCTCAGAAGAGGTTGTGGATATATCTGCAAAATATCAAGTCATGCAATATGTGGTAAGACCAAATTTCTATACACTGTCCATGCCATTTTAGGCCTATTGATAGTTTTTGTTGTTGCTGCCTGAACCCTTCCCCCTCACTAAAATATGTTCCTGGCTACAGGCATTTTTTTTTTTCTCAACAAGGGTAATAAAAGTTTCATCTAGTCTTAACATGACCTCACTACTACCCAACAGGACCAGCCTTGAATCCCTGTGTGTGACCTTTTCTCTCATGTGAACATGTGCACTTCATTTCAAACAATTCATAAACATCAGACCACTTTTTCAATGCTTTAAACAATAATTTTACCTTTTTTTGAAAACTAGGAGTGAAGGACTACAGAAAAGGAGTCGAGAAGCACATTTCTACGCACCAGCTCTGCCCACCTTTCCCACAGCTCCACTGATTGGACAAGCACAGGAGACGCACCCGACTGAGGTGCGCCGTTCTATTGAGGCTGAATCCCACAACCACCACTACCAATCTGATAAGACTGGAGAGTTGTAAGCCATTTTGTCATATTATGGGCTAATTGGGACTCCAGCTGTGTTGCTTACACTTTTCCAACCCTTTCAGATCTTTATGAATTACAGGTAAGGGAGCAAAATTAAGAATGAGTGACAAACATGCTGCTGAAACCATGATCTACAAGATTCAATCAGAATGTGTGAACACAGGTCATAATTGAAAGAATAAACAGGTGACACGTGAGGTTTCTTAGTGCATGCAGACTAGTAAATCAATCACGCTAAATTACAAAGAGGTACCACACACACACTCTCACACACACGCTCACACTCACACACACACAAACACACACACACACACACACACACACACACACAAGCACTCTCTCTCACACAAACACACACACAGTTTTGAATCTTCCTGGTTAGACCAGTTGTCCCCATCCTCCCACAGTTTTAGATTGGAGAAAACCCAGCAACCCTGCCCCCACGGCAGGAGCCCACCTACCCTGCAGTCCCGAAGCACCCCCAGCTCCCAGCAGCACTTACGTCTGGACTTACATGGCGGCGGGCTGAGCCCTGTCCCACTCCTGCTCCGGGTGTGTGTGTGTGTATGTGTGTGTGAGAGCGAGCCTCCCATCAGCACCAGGCCCATCTCCTCCGCGCTGCAGGGAAACACCTCCACATAGCGGCTGTTCGCCCCGCGCTGGCTGGCCATCACGTGCTTGTGGAGCCGCTGTGAGGCCTGAAGTGCACGCTCTGCTGAGGTCATCTGGATGAAGCAGTCACCTGATGGACGCCCCTGGAAACAGAGACAGTCAGGAATTACTCTGCAACTTTGTGTCAGAAAGCACGTGTGTCCATGGGTGTGTCAGTGATTTCGCTTGTGCGGTTGTTGCATGTACCTGCTGGTTGAGGACCATATGCACGCCATGTGGTCTGATATCGTGTGTAAACTCGCCCAGGAAGGTGAGGATGTCCTCTATGCTCGCTGTGTATGGCAGCCCCCTCAGCCTCAGGCAGTCCCTCACACTGCCAGGAGGGGGCAGGAGAGACACTGTGGGCAACACTGACACCAAGGGGGCAGGGGCCACGGGGATTAGCGGGGCTGACGAGTACCGGTTCAACACCTAAAACAAATAAACAGACACAAATGAAATATTCTGCCTGCAGCAAAGACTGTCAAGAACTCAGAACTGCTTTCTTAGTAAAATTACTTTCCATTAAGTTTGGTTTAGAGAGGCATTTCTCCCCTTCCTTGGATATGTCTTAAGAAAAAAATACCTAAATTATACATACTTGCTTTTTAATGTTTCAAATTCAAAACTCAAAGACGTGTACGCCACCTTCTATCAGGCTTCTTGCGCACAACAAGGACAAGTCGATGTTGATGGCTTGGTGCCAACAGGACACTGGCGTGTTTGCATTTCTGGAGAGGACCAATAAAACTGGCTGCAGACTGTCATACTTAAAAACATAAGGAAAGGCCTCTGCATAGATATGCGTGTGGGCTGTAAGCTTATCAGTCCAGAAAGATAAGAAAATTAGTCCACATGTGTTCATCTCACGAGAGAAGGAGAGACACAAAGAAAGAAAGGACAAAAGAGAAAGAGTAACTCTGTGTACCTAAAGGGAAACAAAAACACACACACAGTCCACCTTGCTATGCAGGTCCCCACCCTTAAGCTCTACTATAGTAATTCAGTAAAATAATTCAAGGAGAAAAGAAACACACCCACACATTGTCACTCTACTGTGTGCAAAAACAAACAAACACTAAATTCCTAAAAAACCCTCTTTTTGCCTTTAGAATACAAAGATCATAATCTCAAACAAAAATTAAGGGACGAATACTAAAAGCATTATTTAAGTTAAAGACGAACACACCACTATGCACCAGTACACACTGTACAAAACACCCTGACATACCTGCTGGACCTCTGCCGCCGTACTTTTGAACAGCTCAATATATCTTCTGCCCAGGATTTCCTTATGTTTCCTCAGAGCACACTGGGCGTGTTCCTCACAGGCAAATAACACAAAGGCGTCTCCAGTGGGACGCCCGTCTGGGTAGCGAACAAATAGGATGCCATCCTTCCCTCCGCTGACCGGACACGTTTCTTTAAGACCCTCCCCTGGCGAGAAGAAGGAGAGGACCTGCTCGTGTGTGGCAGTGAAAGGAAGACCTCGCATCCTCACTATGATCTGGTCCTCACGGGACAGGAAGATCGCTACCTCGTTGGAGGTACCTGGCACACACACAAAAAAACACAGACACACCTTTTTAACCACAAGTCAAGTTAATTATCACACTGTAGATAAACTGTATTGAAGTTTTGCTTCCGTGAGAAGGACGCTGTCTTTTCTCTTCAGCAACATGTACTGTATTATTACATCTACTAAATACTATTAAGGGATTATTTCTGGTTTTGGGAGCAGTTCAACATATGAGTAACATCTTAAACATTCAGATAAAATGACTGGATGACAGTTTGTGCCTTGTTGACAAATTTATTTCCATCCTAAAAGACCCAAATAGTCACACTGAGGTTTGGTCATAATTCCTAACTTTTTCTGCAAGTTCTGCTTTTCCCTAAAAGATGACCAGGCTGAATATAATGTAATGAATATATTATCTAATTGATATTGTACTCAAAATATAAGAAAATATATTAAGAAAACCACATGAATACAACCAAACAGCGGGATAATTTGATTGTGTGTGCTTTTTTGTTTCTTGTTTTTATATTAAGCACTATCAAAATCCTCCTGGACATCTAACTATATTCTGCACAAAAACACAACAAAGATAATACCATTAATAATGTGACCTCACAGAGAGTTTTGACAATATGCCTCAGTTACTGCCGGTAACATAAGGTATAGTATACATGTCTGATTTCTCACCTCCTGCTATCTTCAGGAAGTCCTCTCCTGTTGCTTTGTAAACCTGCCAATAGAAAGGAACAAGGTGGGTTATTAAGTAGCTGCCATCTGTGATTGGAAATAGATGTTTAGTTTAGGTGATGTGTGATAAAATGGATGATTGTTTAGTTTACAACGACTAACTGGGTTCAGACAGGTTACCTCTATGTATCTGTTGCCCATGTGGTGTTTGTGTCTTTGGAGCGCCAGGTCTCTGTGCTCCTCACTGACAAAACGAACAAGGGCTTCTCCGTTCCTCCTGCCCTGAGCATTAAGACACAACGCAGCCCCTCCTCTATACAACATAGATAACATATAGAGCATTATAACACCCTGTAAACCTCATTTCAACAGCAGGTTTCATTATATATTATCTTGACTTAAAAGTTTATGTGAAATAGATACAAAATCCTCCATAAATTAGTGTCAACAACATACTTGGCAATGTTTAGTCCTCTGAAGAATCGAGCAATATCTTGGTCAGAAGACTGCCATGGCAACCCCCTGGCTCTGATCACTGTGTTGTTGCACACTTTCTCCATCTTACTGCTACGCGCACACACACACACACACACACACACACACAAACACACACACACACAGATATTAGCAAAGCAGGAGTGGACTTGGGAGTTGATTTTAGAGCTGGAGAACAAAAAGAATATTTGTCTTGAGCAAACTTTACTTACCAAGTGCCAGTCTCAAACTTCTCACTAACTCTCTCCGGGTTGGAAAACGTGTGGCCTGTAATCAAACAATCAAGTTAACTGTGTTTTGAAATCACAAACGACAGCACAAAACTAAAACAACACATGGTACTTTAAAATCAGCATGGTAACTGTCTAAAGTATTGAATTGAAATGCAGATTATATTTTAGATTTATCAGCTGAGAGTTTCCTTTTACAGAAATTACTATAAAAAGCAGTTTATTTAAGTGCTGCAACTAACAATAATTTTCATTATTGATTGGTTTGCCTGTTGTTTTCTTCATTAATTGTTTGGTCCATAATATGTCAGAAAAAAGTGAAATATGCCTATCACATAGAAAAAAACGTGACATATTCAAATTTGCACAAATATTGTTTTGTCTGACCAACAGTCCAAAACCCAAAGATAATCAGTTTATTTTCATATAAGGCAAAATAGGCAGTAAGTCCTCACATTGGAGAGGCTGAAACCATGAAATGTTTGCCATTTTTGCTTGAAAAAAGGAAAATGATTTAACAGATTTTAATTAATGTCAAAATACTTCTAACACATTTTGAATGTTGCAGCTTTAATTTCCCTAATTATCATCTCACAGCTGTTCTCTTGAAGTAGCAGACTTCTAATCGTACCTGTACACACAGTATATGTCAAACTAACAACATTTCACCTTTCACCTTTAGTCTCATTGTGTAAAATCATATATGGTACTCACTTAATGGCTCAGAAAGCATGGCAAGGACGATGGTGGCCATAATCTGGACCTGCTGTACGGCTACTTCTGGGGGCAATATGGCTGACGGATCCAGTGTGGCTGAGGGACCCCACATGGCGGGCACATCAACAGGTATACAGAGAGCTGAGGAGAAGGCCGTCAAGGAAAGCAAACAAGGAACAACAACAACAAAAAAACAGTCCAGAGAGAGCAAAGAAGTTGTCATACATGTATATATGGATGAATGAGAGATGTTAAAAGAAAAAAAAAAGCCCATGAGAGAAAATTGAAAAACTGAAAAAGGGCTGACAGAAGGAAGATAAAGAGCAAAGCAAGAGACGGAAGGAGAGATGTTAGTTTTCCTGTTGCAGAGGGTGTGTGGGGTTTGCCATGTTGGCTAAACACACACTCTTTCACTGAGCGCTCAGTAAGGTGCCGCCATTGTTTCCTTATTTGCATTTCAAAACCTCTAGTCCTGCAGCCAACACCCCGGGGCTTATAAATTTCTAATATGTGTGTTGTTGTGTGTTTTTGAGTGTAATATGTGCTCAATACATTGCTGATCATACACAGAAATAACAAAAAAACATCCAAAACACCACAAGTGAAAGAGTCAGAGCAAAAATGTCATTAGCATGCCAAACATAAACATGTTACTTGTTAAAGGATACACTCTGCCATGATGTGTACATTCAAAGCCTTGAGGTCTGATGTGGGGAAGTGCTTCTTGAACTCTTTCCGAAGGTCAAAGAATGAGTAGAAACAGTCTGGGACCAGGATGTTCTGGAGTGGGAAGAAATTAAATAAAAGGATTGTAAACATGTGGCCCATCAACAGCTGCCATTTTATTGCTGTCATATTGCTGTTTGCTCAAGCCAGCAGAGTACGCAGTGCTGTCTTCATGGCTCCGGTTTGCAAAACATTTTAGGACATGTGGGAGAATTTCATCGGCAGCATTGTGTTTTATGTGCACAGGTATGTGCATGGGTGTGTGCCAGGTTTGCATGAATGAATCTTCTGCCCGAAGAGCAACTTTCCCCAGTAACGTGAAGTTTAACCGGGAGCACAGTGCTGACACAACACATCCCTTTGTAGCTGTGAGAGTGCTGAAGGTTCCTGCAGCAGTTAGTGAACATCCGCCCTGGCTTTGAGGCGTTCACCCACCCAGCTCGCTAACTCACCTTGCTCGCAGCCTCGGGGTGAATCACTTGACGGATGTGGAGCTGCCCGTCTGTACACAAACACACCGAAGTACCTTCGCCAGCGCTGTTCACCTCATTCGTCAGTTGTAGATGAAACTGCAAAGACAGGAGGCGTCAAACATTTAGAAAAGAAATGAAAACTTCAGATACAGTCGGTATATTGTATCAATATTTACTATGTAATAAAGGGCTAAATGGTTATTTCCAATGACTTTAAAAGACATTGTTACCATATTTAAAGCTGTCTCAAGATTCAAGGCTGTAAAGACACAATCTGCTCCAGATCCATTCTCCTCCTCCACGCTCTCCTCCACCACATCCTCCTCCTCCTCTTTCTCCTCCGTCAAGTCTGTGAGGTCAGGCTTAATGAGGAGCTCATTCACCCTGCCCAACTGGTTCAGACAAAAAGACAAAAAAAACAAAACACGTCAGTCTGGAAACGGTTGCTTATATAGAAACTCACAGGTTGTATCGGCTGATGTAAAAGCGTTAAATGGCTATTATAAAAACCCTTAGTACAGATAGATAGATAGATATTATCACATAGAAGTACAACAAAAGTAAGAGTCTGTAAAAAATATCTGACAGTCATTAGGCCCCCCTCCCCCCGACCTCCACCCAAACACTCCCTTATTTTATTATTATTATTGCTCTTCAGGACAACCAACACCTTTTATTCACCTTTTATTGCTCCGTACTGCTATGTAATACACACGGCTGTAATGGTTATGATGACTTACATGTAAGTATAAGAACAAGTCACCCATCACTTTTATTACTGCCGCTTGTCACTTAGTCACTTTAAGATTTTATCCTACCTTTAATGTATAATTGTGTATGATGTGTTATCTTACATGCCAGTGCCAAAGACGAATTTCCATTTTATGTAAATGAAATGGACAATAAAGTAATCTGAATCTGAATCTAGGAAAAAGACATGTGTCCAATCAATATACTGAATAAGACTATATATATTTTACCCATATATGTTTTTAGAACAGACATTTGTAGAGAGGAAACCTACATACTCAGCATTTTAGTTAATAATGTAAATTGATACACATTAATGTGACTTTCTGCAGTTTACAGTTTATCAACCCATCGCTTTATTTAAAGTTACAACCACATTCCCTGCTTGTGATAATCATCTATATGTTTAGTTTTAAGTGTTTACCTTTTTGTTCTTTACATCCACCAGCTGCCAAACCAACTGCACGAGCTCCTTCTCGTCAGATCCCAGAAGCTCTCCGCTCGCGCCAGATGTGGCGGTGAACACCACCACCAGGTAGTCTACCTGCGCCGTCATTTGAACACAAAAACAACCCAAAAACCCAACCTAATACTACACAAAACTACAGGACAGCAACTAAAAGTACGAGGAGACGCGCGCGGGAGACGAGAGGTATAAACAAGCTTTACTTTCACACCTGAGCGCAAAGGTGAGCTCAGTAAATCCGGGTTTCGTCGCGTGTGAAGTGTTACGTGAAGCCTCCCGCAGTCACCATCGCGGAATAATGGCTGAACGTTAGCCGTTTTTGTAGTGCATCTACCTGGGTGACCACGTGACTCTCTACCTGCCCCCTCCCTCCTTCAGGTGGTTCACAGGTTAGGACGTGGCAGATGAAGGACAGAAAAATGTGTTTTGTTTTATGTCTTTTTTTTTCTTTCTCTTTTTCTTTTCTTTTTTTTTTTTTTTTTTTTAAATATCTTAAGCTTTCCTATGTATGATGATTTACGTTTCCCCAACAGGTGTCAAGGATGAAATGGTTACCTGTCTTGTTTAATAATTAGCGCGCACAAAATATCACAAAGTTTATACATGATTATATCTGACAGGGATTACTGTATGTTTTTTTTGGGGGGGGGGTTTGTTTGTTTGTTTTGTTTTTCACTAAAATGTCCCTGTTTTATGTTTGATATTCTTTAAAAATTAAATAAGTAAATATGTTGAATCTTCTTAAAGATTTAACGTATATAAAAAGAGAAGAAACCCAACAATTAGCTACTGTTACAGCAAATTTGTAATTTTTTCATTTAAACTAAATAATGATAATAACAATAAGATAAATAATAACAACATTCAATTCAATCCGGTAATTATATTTAGATTAAAGTCCCACTCAACTTAAAAATGTGTTTTTCTTCTTTTTACTTCAGTTGAATGTTTTAGCTTCACTGTGCAGAATGATGTATGTGCAGAGTTTGATACTAGAAGGCTGTTTTCACACTCATCTGCTGAAAGTGGAAAGTTTCTCTGAGCTCATTGAAAATCTGATTTTAAGGGGCGGGCCTACGAGCAGGATATGTGACATCACAAATAGGTTTTGAAGCCATACACTGAGAATTAACTTTATAGTGAAGTAGGAGACATCTTGTGTCTAGCAGTTATTAACATTTGCATATTTATAGGTTCTATATTTTTAATGAGGGAGAAGAAAGAGATGTAATTTTATGGATTTTTACAAGATAGTTTAACTTTTTTTGTGGGTAAATCTTATCAGACATAAATTATTATTCAGAATAGATTATTTTATATACATCTTAAAACATGTCCAGAGGGGATCTTTAAGATTATTTTCTTTTCTCTTTTTATATTTTTTCTGTTCATGTGTTTGTTGATGGTTTTGCTGGGTAAAAAATGATCAGATGGAGGGATGGAGTCTGAAAATGGAGAAGGAACAACAGAAATGGAAGATGAGAATTTTGAAGTTAGAAGCAGGGGAACCCCAGGGAAAAGAAAAGAAAGTTGATTCATCGAGTCATAGTGACAGTGAACATAACAAGGAAAACCTACATGGCTGGAATGAAGATTCAAGGTTTGAAAGAAGGTGCTGGATGTGGAGCTTTGTCAGAAACGCACACTGTGGCAGGGCGGATCAAGGATGAAGCAGGAGAAGTTCAACTGATCGACATAAAACGCTCTCTCTTCATACTCGTCGAGTGTATTTCAAAGACACAGATGGAAAAAAACCTTGAAAATCTTGGTTTGGTTCTGGAATGAATATGTACCCAGTGGCATGTTTTCAGTTTACCAAGAAAGCTCCAATAAAAGGCGTCGTTGATGGAGTCTCACACAAAGTGGATGCAAAGAGATTTTAAGAGTGTGAAGGGGTGACAGACAGCTATAGAATGAAGAGGTTGATTTGGAGTACTTACCTGATAGAGTGTTCTTGGATCACATGTCATACCCAGTAAGACAGTATGTTCTGTTGTATCAAATTGTTGCAGAAAAATGTACCAGAGAAAAAAACTCTCTTTTGAAAATAAAAGGGAGTCAGAGGTCCAAGCAGCAAAGAGTTCTTTAATGCCGGCAAAAAAGGGGAGCAATCAGCACTTTTACAATGAACCAAATTGCTCCGAAGGTTTTTTCTTTGGGGCATTGTTTTTATTCCCTTTGGTTGGCATAGGTCACACCTATCATCCACCCTCCCTAATTTTTGACCAATTATTCTGTTACTTTTATCTCCATCACTCGTTGTTGGTCAAAACTCTTCAAAACAGGTTTTGAGCTGTTTGAGGATATGTACTGGCATATTCAATTCTACCTGATTATATCCAATTTTTATATAAGTATTGGGAATCATTTTACACCATTATTGCCAAGTTGTCTTCTGGCCTTTTATTTTTTATAAGTTATTCTAGTCATTTTACACCCTTATTTCTTGATCTCCTCCCGAGAGTATTTTTTTTAAAAGGTGAAGACTTTAATGCAGACCCAAGCAAAGTGACATGTAATACAAACACACTCAAATTTCTCCAGTGTATGATTATGATTCTTCTACCGTGCCTCTATACGTACAGTGTGATTAAATATGGTTCATGAGATTATAACTACACCAATACAAATTGTATCACACTAGCCCTTATTGCTTATAAACTTATAAAATCAATCTGCATAGCTTAATATTGTCTTTAAGCACACCAATGACATTTAATGAAAATACACCACAGTTCCCAAACCTTTGTAACAAGAATTGTTGGAAGTTTGGTCATAGTTTTTTTGTATGTAGGAGTAATCTTGCCACATGTGGTAAATGTGGGGAAAACGAATGTGAAGGAGACTGTGAGAACGCTCCAAAGTGTCTTCTTTGTGAAGGGTATCATGCATCATGTGAGGTTAACTGTCCTAAGAGAGGAAGGAAGGCAGAAATAATCAGGGTTAGATCTAATCAAGAGACTTAAGCATGAGGAATTAGGTAAGAAATATTGTGATGTGAGACAAGAAGCTAAGGAGGACAAATCATCCAGAAAACATGATGAGTTTTGTTTTTGTAAGGATCAGGTGATCCTTTGGGCCTTTTTTGGTAATGAGAAAATTTACATAACTGTAGATGCAGCAAGGAGATTTCTGGGTGTTGTGGGAGTTTTCTGGAGAAGGTGTCCAACAGCTGTTGAGAGAAGATTTTAGTTTCTCTCAAACACCTGAAAAATAGAGAGGTTGTAGCAGAGGGGGAAATAGATGGGAAGGGATTATTATTTTATTTAGTCAGTGGATATTTTAGCATAAATCCAGTAGATGGCGGTAATGCGATATTTTGGACGCCAACCGCCACTAAAAACCAAGAAGAAGAAGTTTTTTCCTATCAGAGTGACCCCGGAAGTGTTCCCCGCCGGAAGTTGACCCCTGGCCCGACGGACAGCAGAAAGCGATGGCGGGGGACACTTCAACGGAGCTTCTTTTTCTAGATACGTTCAAGCATCAGAGTGCAGAGGTAATAATCCTGACGCCTCAACACACGCTTGTATATTAACTTCAGAGCTACCTGCATCCAAAACTCACATCGATTATATTCAAGAGTTTTGGAGAATGATGCGCAACTTCCGAGCTAACTATGCTAACTTGGTTAACGGTTATAACGATAACGGAGCCTTTTTTTCCCACCGCACACTTGCCAAGTTATGCACCAAATCATAGCAAATACATCACTTTAACGTAATTTTGTTAACTTAATCATATAGTTGCATGCTGGCATTTTTTGATGCCTCCCCGTGCAGTTTGTTTGCTAGTTAGCCAGCTGGCTAATGCTAACTTTAAAGTCTGAAGTTGTTTACATCTGACCGAGAAGCAAAAGTGATCGTGCTGGTCTGAAGTGTTAGTTATGATTAAGTTAAAATGTTGTGTTGTCTAAATATCTGGCGTACTCTGCCTCTTGTGTTAATACCTATGTTCAATGCACCAACAGTTAACCAACGTGGATGTAGTGCGTTTTCCCTGCGCGGTGCTGATCACAGAGGTGCGGGTCATTCCTCCAGGAATCAAAGCACACAGCAACTTACCTGACAGCAGAGCATTTGGGTAAGAGCTTTAATGCACTCAAAAATCACTCAGTGACACACAAACACAAAGTGGCCAGTTCATGAAGTGCATTTAAACAAGTTCCTGAGACCTGTAGTAACACTTATGTGCATAAAGGTTAAACTGTTGAAGCTGTTTTATCGACTTGTTGATTCAACTTGATGGTCATTTAATTTGGTGCTGTTGAATTCTATGATGTTTCTTGTCCAACTTATTTATGCTAAGTATAATAACTGTTAGGTAGAGGAAAAAATTATGCTGACGTTTCAGTTCATATGTACCTAATAAACTTCACTAAACTACACATACATTCTTCAAGCTCAAGTTCTAATTAGAGTATTTAATAAAATATTTACAATTATAATATAAAAAAATCACTTACATTCATTCAGTCACTGGGGGCCACGACTCAGTTTTACATTTAAATGATTTCAATAACATGACACAGATGGTATACAGATTTTTAATTTTGGAAAACCCGAGTGCTGGCACTGGATTGGTAATCAGCATCAACAGATATCCTGAGTTTAGGGGTACTGGAAAAATATTGGGATAGATAAAGTTGGATTGGTGCATCACTAATTGCAGGAATTCCTTATCTTCATTGCTGGTGATATATAACCTCTGGAAATGTTAGTGTGCTACAGATACCTCTGATGAATGTGCCTTTAGGAAATAGAGAGGCCCACTGTGTGAGTGAGTGCGACACCTGAGCTCCATTGTTGAGCAGGTCCTGATTCCCATTGAACCTGTTGGATAATGTGTGATGTAATTTAACTGACTGGATGTTCTCAGTGGCTACGTTTACATGCAAACTTATATTCCACTATTATTCTGACTATTACAGTATTCCGAATTTGATACAGGTCATATAAAAAGCATTTTCCGTTTGGATATTAGGTCTTATTCCGACAGTAGCATTTTCCAGTTAAGACATGTGGGATATGTCGATATTATTCATGTTTTAGGAGCATTCTTTGGTCATGCATACAGAGCATTTGGAATGTGCGTCTCAGTTGGGGTTTTTACTGCCATTTGCGACACATGTCCCTCTTGCCTGTTTACCCCTGCGCAGGCAAAATGACACATGCTGTAGCAGGAAGGCAGACAGAGGAGAGGAATGAGAGGAGAGTGGAGAGCTGTTCAGGACAGGCTGGAAAAACAGAGCATGCCTTCTCCACGACACGGACAGAGGGGATTGGTTATTATCCTGACTGACGGTGACGACTTGGTGTGACGCACCAAAAACACACAGCAGTGTTGTGGCCTAAACATAATGGGACAACTAATGTACTGGATGTACCTGTTACTATAAATTTATAATATCAGTCATATCAATATCGTTTATAAATATCAGGCAGCAGCTCACTAATGTTTTTCACCTCGCTGGTTTACTTCACTGCCTGCAGAGGTCTTGTGATTCCCGTTTCCACTAGAGCAGTGGGAAACCCTGAAAACCATCTGCATGTAAACGGGAATACTGGTGGAATATTCATTTTCATTAGCCATGTAAACAGCTTAGTAGGAATAGTCTTAGAATAAGGGCAAAACCCGGAATATTTTATGCATGTAAACGCAGTCAGTGATCAACACTGCACTAACCTGAGCACATCAGGCCTTTGTGTTCTGTTGATTTAGGGGTGGCCAATATGGAGCCATCAGTGGTCAATAACTGTCAGCCATCGGCGATGGATGATGGCATCGCCCATTAGCCCAATCCTAATTGTGATACACTAAACTATATGAAAAATCAATCAAGAAATTGTTAATGAACAAAACAACCAGATAGGTATTTCATTCTCTGATTATTCTGTAAATTACTTTGACAAATCAAAGTACTTTTGTCAAATTGATGCAGAAAACATGTGAAAATGTCCATAAAACAGTCCTCCTCAGTGATTGTAACATTGTCCACAATGGCCTCACACACCCAGAGATGTTAAAGGGTTAGCTACCACAGTTGACAAATCTATGTGGCTCCTTTATGTTGATGTGAAACTCAATCCCAGTGAAGCCTGTTGCGGGACTGACACTCAACTGACTCATTATTAAGTGCGTCTTTCTGTTTCTGTTTCCAGGGAGACATCTCCTCATGCTTTCCAGTTGGAGCTGTTCTTCAATAATGTCCCCAAACCCAACAGCCCCACCTTCCACAGACTGGGCAGGTCAGAATGCATTTTTGCTCTTCTCTTCCCCCCTTCTCATTTTTGTTTCTGTATCCCTCTGAGCCTCCCCTCATTCTCCATTTCTGTATTTCCTGCCCACATCTCCAAAGTGTTTAAGATGTAGACATCTGTCTGACCTGTAGAACCAGTCATGGTAGCATCTGAGGCCTTTTCAGAGGCCGGTGGGGTGTGTGAGTGCACCCACCCATATTCAGGTGTCTTTGTTCCTATACTGGCTAACTGGTCTCTCCAGAAACTCAACCTCACCCACACTGTAGCTGAGAGTGACACAAAAACTTATAGGTCCCAGTGAAAAAGATGAGTAGAGGAATGTTTGAGTCAAGCATTTTTATACTTACCTCATAATAACAGAGGTGTGCACAGCAGAACAGTAGCACCAGGGCGTAAACTTGTATTTAGAAGTGTCCATTGTGTAAGAGTGGTTGAAAACTGTAAATATGACACACCCCAGTTATTATCTCTGCTGGGAACGTTGACAGGAGTTTGTTTTACCTTAGTCATTGCTGGCACAATATCTTCCCAATGTTAAACACAAATTTGACCCATTTTCTTTCTTTTTTCAAGGCAGTTTTTCCTTTTTACTAAGGGCCCTGTCTAAATTGGAATCCGGAATATCACAGTTACATGTGTACCTTAGACTGCAAGGCCAGCCAGGATACTAGCATGTTTTTCGAGGGGGGGTTTATGGGTTTATTAGACAGTAGAGAGTGATGGAGAGTGGAGGGAAGAGAGAGATGGGGTATGATAAGAGAGTGCTTTTTAGACATAATTACACTGCATTATGTGCTGGTAGAAAAGAGGGATATCTAGGACTGAAAAGATAACTATTAAACATCATTTACATGCTATGTTTTCAATATAAATCTTGTAAGACTAATTATGAAAAAAAAAATAGGCTAGTTAGTGGATATTTGCTTTCTAACTGCACCTTCTAGTTAATGTTCTGGCAGTGTTGTTTTAATCTGCCCTGTCTTGCTTTCTATCCTCAGTCTGGAATATGATGAGAACAAGTCCATCGTCTTCAGACCCAGTGGAAAGGTAAGCAGACGTTTTGTCCTCAAACAAGATGATTTATATATGTTTTGTTGACTTGTTTGTAACTAGAGGGGTTTATATTTGTGCAGGTAAACACAGATGGCCTGGTGCTGCGTGGCTGGTACACCAGTCTGACTGTAGCTGTGTACGGTACAGCAGAGCGCTCACACGGACATGACCAAGACTCGCCCCCTCCTCCACCACCCCCACCCCCTCAACAGCCAAGCGGGCCCAAAAGGATTGTTAAACAAGGTGGCCATTGTTAAACTGAAACTATTCAGTGCTCTCACTTTCACACCCAACTTCCTGAAACTATTTTTCCTAAACAGTTTTTTCTGCTGATTTGTTTGTTGTACTCTAAATCTATTGTGCTGTTTGTCTTTTTAAGAGTGGGAAAAAGATGACCAATACAATGGCAGCCCACCCAGACCAGCACCCAGAGGGCCTCGGACTCCACCTGGGCCTCCACCTCCGGATGATGATGATGAGGAGCAGGTCCAAGTGACAGGTTAGAACTGTATATTAGCTCTGTGCTATCACATTATATCAGCCACTGTTAGATCTTGATTGATCAACAATGACAGAGATGCTGCTTTCGTTAGATTAATATTTCTAATAATTACATGTAGCATCAATTGTTCTTTTCAATTAAATCTGAAAGTTATATTTAGAGAAAATCCCACATGGGTTACCTCACAGTTACTTTGTCAGCGCCATAAAAAAATTAATTGTTTTTACGATCAGCTGCATTTATTCAGTCACATTGTTTGTAGCGCTATATTATATAGTGTCATAGTATTGTTTTTCATGTTTAAAGTTTAACATTGTTTGGGTTGGTACCCATTTGTTTTCATTTATTTCAATACAAAATGAATATAAACCTGCAGATTTAATCTTTGCTTGAATAATGTAGGACATCACAGTGAGCGTCACATTGCAGATTGTTCCGTCAGTTACATTATTTTTGGATGGTAATTTGTTTGAAAGTGAAGATTAACTGTATTTGGACAGTCTGCTGCTGTGTTCTTGCACAGGTAAAAGGCAGCATGATGATGATGATGATGATCATGATAATGATGGGTTATATATATCGAGCATGTTGGTTTTCACAGTTTACTGAAATTAATGGAAACCAGTGGCTGCCTGCCACATACGGAACATATAAAAAAAAATACAGAAAAAGCGTTATGCTCTGGAGAACAGTTGACATTAAGGTACATTGTGTTGTAAATTGGTTAATATAAAAGCTGTTTTGGATATATATACCTTTTCTTTTGTAGATGAGTGCTTGGTTTTTGCATGTGTGTATGTGCCCTGTGTGGATATTTTGGCTAAATGTTGTGCCCCCCGGACTGTGTTGTGACATCTACAGTGGGCGTAGTCAAAGATGAGCCATGCGAGGGTCGTGACGACTACCTGGAGGCCGTGTCACCTGAGAGGTCGCTGCCTGCTGATGAAACGTACTCAGACGCCGAACAAGAGGAAGAAGTCGAGGAGGAGGAGGAAGAAGAGGAGCAGGAGGAGGAAGAAGACGCACGGACCGAGGGCAGTGCTCCGGAGGAAGAGGAGGAGGAAGAAGAGGAGGAAGATGAGGGTGAGGACGAGGAAGAGGAAATGGAGGAAGGTAGGGGAGTTCTTTTGTGAGAGTAGGATAGTCTACAATCCCAAATGGACGTGCAGCCCTAAACCCCTTTGGTACCACAAAGTCAACACTACATGCAGTCATCAGACTTCCCAGCAGGCCACGGGAGCAGGGTCCATTTGGGATTGAGTGACAGTTGGAGAGAGAGTGTGTGCTCTGGCATGCTACCGCCATCTATGATCGCTGGATGCTCCAAACTCTCAGCTAGCCCTCCTGGGCTTCTCTGAAGGCTTATGATCAACGTTCATAAGCTGTTAGGTGCAGGTCTACCTCACACATCCTCACAGCCACGGCTGATGCTTGTGCTGTAATCACATCCTGCATGTCAAACTAACCCTGCATGTGTGGAGTGATGCTGCCATGTGTGAGTAGATTTGTCAGTGTATGCATTTGAATGAATAAGCAAGGGAGTATATAGTAGTCGCTGGCCTCCTCATTCTCGCACATTTTTTTATATCTCAAATAATATCTCTAATCATTTTGTTTACAGTAGATAAACTTTGTAAAATTTTCCTCTCATTTTTGTCTCTCCCGCCCTGCTAGGTGATGACGGCTATGAGCAGATTTCCAGCGACGAGGATGACCTGGATAATGGCAGCTTTAAGTTGCCCACTTTTGACATGGACTACACTCCTGAGGACCTGGCATCTGTTCCACCAGTCCAGTATGACCCCTATGAGCGAGAACTCAGACCACTTCTCTACTTCACCCCTCCTTACAAAACTCGCTTTGATACCCAGTTTGAGAAGGCCAGTGTGGAGGAGCCCAGGGACCCCAGCGGCCCAGAGGGACCAGCAGTCGGAGAGGAAGCTGAGGCCGTTTCCCAGCTGAAAGAGCTGCTCACCAGCATTGGAGAGGACAGAGACGCACGCTGGGTCACGGCTCTGGAAGAAGCACCTGGACTACTAGCCAAAGGGTTGGCTTACATGATTAAACAGGGAGACGGGGAGGTTGAGGATCCTGTTGGAGTACTAGTCCAGTGGGCTCTCCAAGCTCTGAGTATGGAGATTGCTCTCACACAACCAATTGCTCTTAACCTCAGACAATTGAAAGCTGGTGCCAAGCTAGCATCATACCTGGCAGAGTGTCCGCAGGGCCTCACCTTGCTGCTGCGTGATGGGGCTCTGGGTGTCCTGCTGGAACTGCTCCACAGGGACCATGTCTCCTCCACACTGAAGCTGAGTATCCTGAGAGCTCTGGATGCCCTGACTAGTGCTCCTGCTGGGGTGGAGGCCTTCCTACACGCTGGAGAGTCAGACAAGAGTGGCTATCAGGTTAGGGGCACAAAGTATACAGTCTTGTCTTGTTTGTCGCTTTTTTTTAATGTACACATTAACAAGCATTTCCTTGATCTGCTATTACTGCGTACACTGAAAAATACAATTGCAAAGTGCACCCAGCTACCACTTGAGATGATGCCTTAAATACAACACATATTGAACTGATTGTGAAGTATTTTTGCCTCATGAATATCTGTCACTAAGCTATTTGTTCTCTACAGCATTTAGTCCAGCTGTACCTGCGTGAAGAAACAGTGAGGGTCATAACAGCTGGCAACGCCATATTACAGAAAAGCCACATGTATGAGGTGCTGGTTGACCTGCAGCGAACAGCAGCAGCGTGGAGTGAACCACAGCAGGTACATACTCACACACATACGTCTGTAACTTTAAAGACTAAGAATATTTTTCACAAAGCTCTTGACTGACTATCATCCTCAGGAGGAGATGGAGGATGCTGAGAGCCCCATGGAAGAAGAGCCATCACTAAGTCCCTCCCCTGTGAGCGAGGCAGAGCTTGATAGGCTGGCAGGGGTTTTGGAGGAGTTACATCACCTGCTAGAGACCGCCAGTCACTGCATGGTGCAGCCACCTGGAAAAGCCTTCCCCACTACTGCAAGAATAACAGGACCACAGGAGAGGGATGACCCATACCCAGCGCTGTACAGGTACACATTCAGACACACTTGGCCCTGAAGCTCAAAACTGACACAGTGCAGAAACTCCGACAGTTTAGAAAGTCAGTCTAAAAGTTATAAAACTGGTTGTAAATCATTGATTGTATTTATAATGTTGTACTTGCCCTCTTTCAGGTACATGCATGCATGCCATTTCCTGGAGAGCACGACAGTGGTGTTGTCAGCAGCTGCAGCAGCCGGGCACTTAGGTGTCACCCAAGCCATTAAAGAGCTCCTACGCTTCCTGTCGCTCACCCAGTCAGGTCTGCTCTTCCTTCTCGCCCAGCCCACTCCCACCAGCCTGCTGCTGCGTCTCCTCGCATCTGTGGCCGAGGCTGAGGGCGAGGAGACCACCTTTACAGGAGGAGAGGGAAGTCTCACGGGGCCCGGGTTCGGTGAAGAGGGCTTCGGTGTGTGGCTGATGCAGGCGCTGCATGCTCTGCAGGGTGTGTCAGAGCTCATGAGCCATGTAGCCACAGGAGGAGACGGGGGAGCAGGGCTAGAAGAAGGTGACAATGCAGAGGTACTGGGCATGCTCCATGCTCTCTACCTGATGACCTTCACCCAGACTGGCCGCAGCGCCGTGGCCCACGTCCTCAGCCTGGAAAACAACCTGTCCTGTCTGATCACTCTGCTTCAGCACCACAGCAAGGATGGACAGGGGTGAGAACGTCTTCTTCTCCTAGTGTCTCTGTCTGTAGTTTCCTGGTTTTGTTAAAGCACTAAACCAGAAATCTTAAGTTGATTTGTGAGCATATTTTCACTTTTTTGTCCTTTTTCTCTTGCAGTGAAGCCAAGGCTCGCAAAGCAGTGACGTATAACTATGCCTGTATGCTGGTGTTACTGGTGGCGCAGAGCTCTAATGAACTGCGGATGATGGAACAGTATGCCGCTCCACTGCTCTCTTTAGCCAAGGCAGATGACACCAATGCCAAGTTACAGGGTAAGTATTCACATATCATCCCTTATAAGACAGTTTATGATATGAGTGTATGTGTTCTTTTGATGAATGGTGTTTTGATCTTTCTTTGTACTTCAGAGCTCAGTAAATGGCTGGAGCCTTTGGAGAAATTACGCTTTGAGATCGGCAGCATTCCCACCCTCATAGATTACATCAAACAGGTACAGATCTCCCACTCAATATATACTGCTGAAGTAAAGCAACATTCATTCATTTTCCATAACTGTCTGAGCTTTCATCCTCCTCTATTACCTGCAGACAGTCCTAATAACTCCTGAGTGCTAATAATTCAGTTAGAAGTGGGTGGATGCCAATGATTTGTCTATAGCCTTTAATTCAGGGAGTATGGTAACTCTTTCAGTGAAGCAATAAAGGTGTCTCATCCTAACTTTCCCAGAGTAACCTACATAGGCATACAAACAACTTAAAAAACACTGACATAAACAAAAACTGTTACTAGTAGGAAGTATTTCTTCAAGTCACAAACTCAGCTGTCTGTATATTATCATCTATTACTGTACCTCAAAGCCACCATATATATCTCTCCTTGGAATGCAGGGCTTCTCTGACAAGTCTAAACGGCTCAAACCTATTCCTGCTCTGTAGCATATTTGAGTCAAGGCTATATGCAAATTAGAGTGCTACATGTCATTTTTAACATTTGTTTCCTCTTGACTTTAGAATGTGGAAAATGTGTTGACTGCTGAGGGAACTGGGCTCGTCACTGCTCTCAGGGTCCTCTGTCATGTCGCCTGCCCCCCACCTGCTGTTGAGGGTAAAAACTAAATGTTTCTTCAGTTGTCAAATTGTCTTATTTTTTTTGCAAGGTTTTACATGTAGTTAAAAAAATGTGTAATATCAAGTTATTTAACTGGATTCTGTGTTTACAGAAGAAACAGCTGTTGTAGTTTTATTATTCTACACATTTTTCATCATCGTTTTCTTTATTTCTGCAGGTCAGCAGAGGGATCTCAAGTGGAGTCTTGCAGGGGTCCAGCTGTTCTCTGGCGAGGGTCTGGATACATGTGTGCGTGTCCTGCAGAAGCTGTGCAGCGTACTGCTGCAGCCGTGGCGCGTGCACGGACACATGGGCCCCACGCCACAGCGCTGCATGATCCTCAGTATATGTATCAGCACACTCCGGTTGTTGCGCACCATGCTGACAGAGCTGCTCCGCGGGGGAGCTTTTCAATTCAGGGACACTCGCGTGGCCAGTGTGTTGGTGACGCTCCACATGATTGTGTGCTCCATCCCTGCGTCTGGACGTCTAGACGGGGAGGAAACCAGAGTGCAGGCGCTTATTGTTGATGTACTGCTCACTTTTACGCAGGGTGTCAATGAAGAGGTGTGTGAACAAGCGAGAATACAGATATGTTTGTTTCAGTAAGAAATATGGTACAGAAAGTGTCATGCTGAGACATTTTATATGTTTGCTGCAGGTCACTCATACAGAGGAGACTCTGGCCAGCAACACGTGGTCTCTGATGCTAAAGGAGGTCTTAGGATCCCTGCTGAAAGCTCCTGAAGGCCTGTTCTCCGGCCTTACGCTGTTGTCTGAGCTCCTGCCTCTTCCACTGCCAATGCAAAGCACTCAGGTACCTTAACTCTTTGTATGTCACCTAGCTATTCTGTACTTCCTTTCTTCTTTGGATGATTATTTTTATTTAAACAACTTTGAATTGCTTTGTTGTTGAAAAGTGCTATACAAATAAACTTGCTTTGCCTTAGGTGTACATGTTTATATTGATATTCTTGGCTCCATAGGTGATATCAGTCCAAGATGTGGCTGTAGCCTTAAACACGAGGAAGCTGTGGAGCATGCACATACGGGCACAGTGGAAAGTGTTTTCCGAGGCTTTGAGGTGTGTGTGTGCCACCAGCTGCCCTCCCCTCCTGGCCATGCTCAGGAGAGTGTGTGTTCAGCTGGCAGACCTGTCTTCACCCACCGCAACACTCATCATGAAGACCCTACTGGAGCTGCTGCTGGAGGAGCTGCAGCTGTGAGTGAAGGACACATATACACACTCGGATATTTGTGTTTCTACTGTAAATTGTTATTGTAAGTGTGCGTAATGTGTGCCAACTGCAGGGCGGAGGGGAAAGGTGTGTGCTGGGGCCAGGTCCTGCGTCTGCTTTCTTTGACTGATGCACTGGTGTCACAGAGAGCTTGTAAGAGCGCTGCGTTACACCTGCTGTCTGGGTCTGTGTCTGGAGACGAACAACTGGCAGATCTGTTCCCCTTGCTGCTGTCTCTGCTGGTTCCTCCCACTGTCCACTCCTTACAACAGCAGCAATGCAGCGAACTAGTGGGGACAATATTACAGTCACTGTGTGACCAGGTAAACAAAGTAATGCACATAGAACCAAACAAAGTGCAAACAAACCTGTACAGGGAAAACAATAAAGAATAAATATTCTACACTTTCTTCACCAGGACATTTCTCTGGTGGTGTCTCCACCCGGTGAAAGCTGTTTGTCAGAGGCTGAACAGTTGGCCAATGCACTACCAGGACGAGAGATCATGTCATCAGTGTGCAATGCCTTGTTGGAGGTTTTGGGAAATGCAGAGAGCAGTGTCCCACTTCTTCTCACCTGTATCAGGACTTTGACATTCCTCACAGAGCACGACTATGGACTGTACCACCTCAAAGTGTAAGTGGCAATATTCTGTCTCCATTTATTATCCCTTCGCTTTCTACTTGTGACTGTGCCCTTTTCTTGATCTAAGAAGACTGAAGTCATATGTTTAACCTTGTTTCAGAGCTCTGAAGAAACACAGTGCAGAGCTGTACTCGCTGTTGAAGAGACTGGTGTCATTTAACAAGGACTCAGCAGACCTGCTCTCAGCTCTGCTGGACTTCCTCAGACAGATCCTCAACACAGAATCAATGGTGAGTGTAGCTTAGATGTGTGTAATTCTTAAACTGTGTTCTAACTATTTAATTAACAACATTCAAGCTGCTTTTAAATCTGGTTTAAGCTTCACACAGAAGTAAACACAAATGAACATGCTTTAGAAGTAACTGTGTAATAATATTGGTAAAATGCTCAGTAGGGAGCAGTTAGAAGCATGTGGGATGTGCAAATAAATCACTAATAAATTGAAAGTTTGTATCTCTTGCAGAGTTGCATACAGTATGTGATAGTTGGATCTATGTCATGAGTCTGTCTGTGTCCTAATCCAGTGTGGTGAGGAGGGTCAGGGGTCCGGTGAGGAATCTGCCTTCGCTCCTCCTCCACGGTTGCTGACCGCCTCTGAGATGAAATCTCTGCTGCAGTGGGAAGAGTCGGAGTCACATCCGCTACCGACTTTGGAGAAACAGATTACGGTACAAATGATGCACTCATAACATTTTCATAAAGTAGAGGTTGATGCCGTCTTTGAATGTAACTAACTGTGTGTGTGTGTGTGTCTGTAGAAACTATGTAAAGAAGATGATTCACTGGAGACGATGTTGGAGAATGTGATTGTTCTGAGGCAGACACTGGAGACAGCCACAGACACGCCTCCTGCAGCTGATACTGAGCCCACTCTGCCAGCACCTGAGACACTTGGGGCCCAGTTTAATCACAGGTATGGCCTCTGATGATACGAAATAACTTTTTTCTATAATTTTTTTCTTTGTCTTTATTTATTCCCTGTCATTAATCACAGGGTGGAAGTTACCATCCTGCACAGGGAACGTCAATTCAAAATGACAGAATATTATATTCAGATATTCATAACAAAGTGGTGTAAACATGTCTTGTATGTGCTTCGGTTCTCCCTGAAACTACAACTAAACCAGATACAGATGTTTAAATATACTGATGCATCACCTCTGTACAAAATAAGAAGAATCGCTGGAGGTAGTATTAAGTATTTCCTGTTTGTATAATTTTTTTTTTTTTTTTTTATCTGTAGGACGGTGTTCATTCTGTCAGAAGCTCTGGATGAGCAGCTGAAGGCTCTGTGGTTCTCTCCCTTCCAAACTGACGACATAGAACAGGACCTTGACATGGTAAGGGTGTATCTGGGATCCCTAGGGTCCTTGAAATCCTTGAAAGTTTGTGAATTTGATTTTTTTTTTAAATAAAAAAAAAATAAAATCAAGGCCTTGAAAGTTCTTTAAAGTAGACATAAATAGACATGGGTCATTGAAAGTGCTTGAATTTACATATTTTGTTACAAGAGACCTCATAGTCTGTGAGCTTATGGAAAACCTGCTACCTCTCATTATAAATATTCTGTGTTGTAACAGTAATTAACCTTGATCTGTGCCTATGAACTATGCCGTGTTGGGTCCCTGAATTTGAGGGAATTGGGCCCTCAAAGTCCTTGAAAAGTCCCTGAATTTGATGTTTAAGAATGTGTGGGAACCCTGGTGGATGCAGGAATCACAAAGCTGGATATATGTCAGGACTTCACAATTATGGCAAAAAAATCATTAATCATCATCATTAATCTAGGGTTTTTCAGTCTTTTGTAGAACATGTTTGTTTTGCGTTTTTGCAAACTTTTACAGTGCATTATTCTTCAAAGTACCAGCTGCAAGAATGTCTCTCATTCTGTGCTACTACTTTCTCATGAAATTCAACCCTAAGGCAAGCGTCGTGTTCTGCTCTTGTGTAAAAAAATAAATAAATAACAGCTTCAACTTAATTTATGTCCAAATGTTAGACACTGACTATAAATTAATAAATAAAACATTTTCATGTTCAGACTTGGCCTCCTAAGCTCTCAAGATTCCTCTGACATTGATTCAGTTGTGTTTTACAACTTTGTTCATTGCTACATTTTTCTCAATAGTTTGCATAGGAGTTTAAGGGGACTTTAACTGAACAGATAAATAATTCAATGTTAATGGGCTCATTTTGGAAACATAAAGTATTTACACATGTTTGTCGTAGGTGAAGGTGGATCTGGTGGGTTTGGCTCAGGAGTGTTGTCCAGAACTGGACCTGAAGGCAGAGCTGGAGCGCTCCTTCCTGTCTGAGCCCTCATCTCCTGGTCACACTAAGGCTACGAAAGGCTTCCGACTCGGCAAACACAAGCACGAGACGTTTATTACATCAAGGTACCAAACTCCAATCCATGCAGTTTCATATCTGCTCTGTGTGCCTTTCACTCAATTAACATTGTCAATAAAGTTTCAGCTTCTTTTAATCAACTTACTGAATAACGACTCCCTTGTTGTGCACGTCCCTGCAGTGGTAAATCAGACTACGTTGAGCCTGCTAAGAGAGCCCACATCATGGCTGCTCCGCGCGGCCGTGGAGGTCGAGGAGGTTTTGGACAGAATGTCTCTCGACCCCATGATATCTTCCGTCAGCGCAAACAGAACACTTCCCGTCCTCCCAGTATGCATGTGGATGACTTTGTGGCAGCTGAGTTTAAAGATATTACAACACCTCTTGGGCTTTTGCCACCTAAACGGCCACCCAAGAGCTCCCCCAAACCCCCCACCAGAGGACTGTTCACTGGTAACAGAGGCAGAGCCACCTTTCACAGCCAGACTCGCTTTTTCACTCCACCACAACCTAAAGGTGTTCTACTATCTGGTAAGTACACACACACATATACTGTTTCAGCCACATACAATCCTTCCTGCCATGATCATATTATAAAAAAAATGTTCTTGTGTCCGTAAGACCTGTTTGATCTTACAAGTTAGTTCAGCCTCAGCTATGTCCACACATTAGTCACGTGTCACTCACACTTTCATTGTGTTGTTGAAGGACACAGTTCTTGTGTGACAACACCAGGAATGCAACTAACAACTGTTTTTCATTATTGATTAATCTGTCAAGTATTTTCTCAATTAATCAATCAGTCATTTGGTCCAGAAAATGGCAGAAAATGTCGATTATGGTTTCCCAAACCCCAAGGTGACGTCCTCACGTCTTATTTTGGCCCAATCAAATGGTCCACAACCCAAAGATAATTAGTTTACTGTCATAGAAGACTCAAGAAACCAGAAAATATTATAATATAAAGCTGGAATCAGAGAATTTGGAATTTTTTTTCTTTAAAAAAGTGACTCAAAATTATTTATCTTTTATCATAATAGTGGGGATAAATTTTCTGTAGATTGACTAATCGCTGCAGCTCTAGACAGCGCAGGTAAGAGCAGAGGAAACAAAAAATGACTTGATAAGTTCTTTGTACAAGCTGTTAGTGAACTTTAAACATTTATGGTTGTTTTCAGAATTTGCAGTTTTATCACTTTCTGGTAGCACTCGCCTTACATCATTTCACGTTATTACTAAATGTTGCAATTTAATTTTAGCCAAAATAGTATATTATAAAGATAGTACATAGCGTATACTTAATACTATTAGTATTCTTCAGCATGAAAGGCCCATTCACTATTTTTAAATTCACTAGCGGTGAGAGCTTTCAGCTGCATCTCAAAGTCTTCATCAGCAGATAGAATTTGCTCAGTTGTCATCATGCGACCTTCAAATGGAACGGTCTGGTAATAAAGGTGGTCAGACATACAAAGTGACGACAACTGATCAAACTTCAGACCAAGTAAGCTAGTAAGTGGACCTCGAGTTAAGTCAAAGTAATAGAATACTTTATATCATAGTAGTCTGGGTTTTGGGCACGCTGCAGATCTGAACCACAGGTTGGCCAGCAGAGGGTGATAAAGCCTTTTACGGTCTTTTAGGTAATTACACTCGCAGAGAAGGAGGCCGAGGTTCATCGTGGAGCGGCCAAGTCCCAGCTGTCACTCACAGAGGAACCTACAGTGAACCTCGCGGAGGCCAGAGCAACTTCACACGAGGACCTCTGCCCTCCCGACAACCGCCCGCAAGTAAGCGCGTACACACACACACACACACACACACTCACAGTTTTTGCTTGATTTTGTAATATGAACCTCTAAACACTAAACTAAAAATATGGCGCTTTTGCCTCCATTTCCCAGGTGCGTATCGCCTGGCTCCACGGGATCGTGCTCCGCGGGGCAGAGGAGGCACCGGGCTGTCGTGGCTCAGCGGGGGAGGAGGCGGCGGCAGTGCTGGAGGAGGAGGTGGGGGAGGTGGAGGAGGAGGCAGAGGATCTCAGGGGAGCAAGTTCAGTGGCGGGGGAGGGAGCGGAGGTGGGAGGGGTAGACACGTTCGCTCCTTCACCAGGTAAAGTCACCTGGGCAATGACTGCAGCCTTTCACGGCAACAAACGGACCAATCAGGATATTCTATGTACTGTCTCCATGGAAACGTGTCCATGGTGGGATGATGTTGTCACAATGACGTACAGACTTTGTGTTGATGTTTTGTTTTGTTATCATGAGTTATATTCAGAGAATAAAATCATAGAAATTGAGTTTACACTCGTGTTTTTAAACAATCAACAGATGGAACAATGAACCACAACAGACGGAGAACATTTTGTCCTTATTGACAGTTTCATTCTTTAAAAAAGTCAAACTTGAACTAACTTTGAGCATTAAAACAACACAGGGAAAAAGATTATTGACTCTTTCTGGGTGCATGAAAAGAATTAATGGTGTGAAAAGACAAAACAAGTCATGGTGAACAACTGACAAAGCTTTAACATTAAAATAATGTGCATTTAGGCTGCAGAGGTTTCAACATGGATGTAGGATGAGATGCATAGTCACCAATAAATGTTTAGGTTTTTTATTTTAAAATTGGATTGTAAAGGATTTGAGCCTTGTGCTCCCCCCTACATTGATAGCTGCCCAAGGTGGCCTTTTTTTCTCAGAGATGCTTTTTTAGATTTTTTTTTCTTTGTACTTAATAAGTAAAAGTAGTAGTTAGGAGGGATTGTGAAATAGAGGTGGATTGTGCACAACAAAGATTGAATCCAGGATGTCACAGTCATGCACATGTTAATCAAGGTAACTGCTCTGATGTAACAGATTGGATTGTTGGTGTTAAATACAGTAATTTTAATCTAAATGGAAACAAAACACAAAGATTATATATATGGTTTTTCCAGTTCTTACCTTGTCAATTGGCATATATCTTGTATTTCATAACTTACACTGACACAAATACTGTATGACGGAATTCCCAATGTGACTTCAATACTTAAAAAAAAATATAGGTCAAGTTCTTGCAGACAATCAGAAATCATTTAAACATTTTCAAAGCAGAAAGTACTGCATCAGAGGAACAGTTTTTAATGGATACCTGTTGGATACAAAATCTAAGGGACATTAAATGATTAAAGGGGAGCTCATCATTAACAAACCTCAACAAACCTTTCTATTCACTTTTAAATAAGCCTACAGTCAAACGATCACTTTCTCAGTAAAGTAGAAGAATTAAACAAAAAGTTCTGCCTTCCAAACAACATATGGCTAATTCCATGTATTGAATTTTTTCTTTTGCAAATTAATAACAAAGTCATGATGCCAGAAGCTGTAGCTGCACCTGTGCTCTAATCTGATGACTAAATGGCAGAAATACTTTGCCAAATATTAAAAAAATATAGATTTCATCTATTCTGGTTCAGCTAATTTTCCCGTCCAGTCCAGTTTACTCATATGACCGTGACCTCCCGGCTCTTCCTCTTGATACAGTCCAGGGTTAGACTCCGGGTTCCACCTTTGCGCGTCCCCTCACTCAGCTGAGGAGACGGAGGTGGACCTGATGCATTTATAGCCTGAGACGAATGAAGCGATATACTGGAGGCATGTAAGGAAGCCTCCCTCTGTTGGTGTCTCGTCGGCTCGGTGTGGAGCTCCCATCCTGGTGTCTGCTGGTCTTCCTGATGCTGGTCTCTGGCTGCCTGCTCGACTGGATGCTGACTCCTGGTGGGCTGCAGGTCTCTGAGGAGCTCCAGCAGTTCCCTCTTCTCCAGCTCTGCTTCTGCCAGCTCCTGTCTCCTCAGACGCTCTGCTCCCAACAGGGCGCGCATGTCACACATCACACGGGACAACTGACCCTGGGTGGAGGAAAAAAATACTTGATGTTGAAGTAAAGAGAGTAAAACAACCTTTTCTGGTCGTTGTTGCTTTTTAAAACATTAGAGCTTTTAACTGGTTACCTTGAGCTCCTCAACCTCGTTCTTCAGCTGTGACTCTTTCTGCACCATGTGTCTCCTCTGTGAATCCAAGCGAGACTCCATCTCCCGTCTCACCTCCTCCACCTTGCATAGCATCTCTGCCCTACAGTAGACATTTAATAAGACCAAATCTATAGTCTAAAAAAAAAAGCAAACAGTAGAAATTAACTTTATAATTCAGGATTACATATAGTACATACCTTAGCATCTCCACTTCAGTGCGCAGCTCTGCTACACAGTTATGTTGTGATTGTTCAATGGAGAGAAGAGTGTGGCCGCAGCCGTTTGGACACTCTCTGCTGCGGAAGTTACATTCTGACAGGTGAGCCTCCAAACCTCGCCTCTCTACCTGCACGGGACAACCTGAGAGGACGGAGCCACAGTGATGCATGAAGTGACAAACATGTCCTGGCTAAATATGTACTTCACATGTTGATTTTTACAAAAGGAAATTTGATTTGCAGACAGATTTAAAAATAATTACACAACAGTATACACACAATACTTAGTATAACTTGAATTCAATATTACTCATAGAGAACAACTATTTTGGAAACGATTTAAGTAAAACTAAAAAATGTCTTTATTCGTGGTTAGACATGGTCACTTTTTATGAAAGTTCTCACAGATTACAAAGAGAAAAAGGTCTAACTTAATTTCAAATGTATATTCACTATAATATGCTGCTGATTTTGTCACATCAGCTATTAGTTATTCTTTCAAGGCTAAATTATCAATCAACTTTCTTTTTTGTGCAAGTGAAAGTGGAATTACTAATTTTACAATGTACTCAGAACAGTAAAAGTACAGTAAAGAGTACTCAGTTGCAGTATAAAGGCAATATTTTTCCAACCCTTAACATATAGACAATTATATAACATTATACCTCATCTTTGACAATTTTAAGACACTCTTTGCAGCACAGCAGTCACAGACAGCAAGAAATATCATCAAAACTTTAAGCAGGATTCAACACTGCAAAAAAGCCAAGCTGCATGCACACACTCTGTCACCATACCTACCACAGCGGTAACATATGTACTCTCCACCTGCCAATGACAGGTCACAATCACACTGTGAGAACAAGAGCACATGCTTGTACATACATACACACTTTTGAGATGCTCATTAAAGAATGATGGAAAGTCGACCCTGAATGCACCCTGTGTGAGGTCTGTGGGAGCTCCAGAACAAGTCCCATAGGTGCACTAGTTTGTGAGGTAGCCATGACAACAAAATAGCCACCTGCTGCTCTCAGGCACAGAGGTGTCTCATTACCTTGGTATCACACACATCCACATGGATAACCATTTATGGTCACAATTAATACCAAAAAAACTTAATCAGAACAAATAAAACATCAATAAATGTGAGGTTTCATGTACCTGTGTTAGAGCAGGATATGAAGGCAAACTCGCACTCATCCTCATGCGTGTGCAGGCTCTCCAGTGAGCAGACCACCTCACATCCCTGCCCTGCATTCACACAACGGATCTGCAGACGGTTCAGGTCATTACGCATGTACCTGTCATCACAAACAGAAATAATATTAGACAGAAATAAAGGTGTGTGTGAAGGATTTTATTAATTTCTATTAGTATAAATTTAGTATAAATTAACTGCTGAAAAAAACTGAACTGATGCAATGAAAAGATCATCAGAAACAAGGAGACACACAGATGTAGACAGACCTGTATAGTGGTTTGAGACTGCCCACGTCCAGTGGCAGTCTGTCCTCAGGACAGGAGTGGTGATGGACCAGCCAGCTGCTGATGCAGGCGCTGCAGTAGGCGTGTTCACAGGGTGCCTGCAGGGGGCGCTCCAATACATCTCGACATACACAGCACAGGAGACCCTCATTAACATAGCCCACAAACCTCTCCAGATCATACCCCATCCTGCAAAAAAACATCAATAATATACATGAGAAAAGTGGGAAAAAACAAAAAGTCAAAGTGCAAACTTGCTACAGAGCACGCTCATTTGTATTATTTAACTCTGACAGTTCCTACCTGACAAGTTCACTTTCACTTCATCCAACTCTTCTTCTCTCCTTTCTTCTTCTGCTGATTTCCGCTTGTTCTCCACATACACACAGGTGACCTCCCCTCTTATCACTCTGCTATGCTCTTTCCTTCTTCTTTCTCACTCTTTCTTTGTTGCTCCATCAAGGTGAGGGTCTCCTCTCTCTTAAAGCCCTCCCCTACCTTTGGGAGTGCGTCTCCATGGAGAGGTATCCCTGACAACGAGGGTTCAGGACATAGGCAGGCAGCTGTCAGACGACATCAGATCAGATCAGAGAGACAGGCAGTATTACAGGAAAGGAAGAACTGACACTCAAATACAGACAGATTCCTCAGTATTTTGCTCTCACCAGTAAAGCTGGGTTGTGATGTAGCCGTCAGAGATTACTGCTGTCCTTCAACTGTTTCTGTCTCGCTTAATGACCCACCCATTCCTCTCTCTCTCTCTCTCTCTCTCTCTCTCTCTCTCTCTCTTTCTCTCTCTCTCTCTCTTTCTCTCTCTGGATGTGGGATTAACATGGATTACACTCTCTCCCTGCCTGATTGGATTACAGACTGCACAACATCAGATGACCATGAAAATCAAAGAGCAACCCAAACGCCTGGAATCATCCCAGTCTCTCTATAATATTCTGTTAACTTCTGTTAGGTCAAACTCAGTGATGGATGAGGTATTCAGATCCTTACTTTAGTAAAACTAGGAATACCACAGTATAGAAAACACTCTATTGCAAGTAAAAGTTATGTATTCAAAATCAGCAAAAGTCTGATCAGCAAAATGTACTTCAAGTATAAAAGTAACATTATACTGTACATTATATAGGGGAAGCTGTTAGATTATTATATATTATCAGTAACTGTTGTATCAAATTGTTGCAGAAAAAGGTACCAGAGCAAAAAATAAAAAGGGAGTCAGAGGTCCAAGCAGCAAAGTGTTCTTTAATGCCGGCAAAAAAGGGGAGCAATCAGCACTTTTACAACGAACCAAATCGCTCCAAAGGTCTTTTCTTTGAGGCATTGTTTTTATGCCCTTGGGTCGGCTTAGTTCACACCTTATCATCCACCCTCCCTAATTTTTGACCAATTATTATGTTACTTTTATCTCCGTCACTCGTTGTTGGTCAAAACTCTTCAAAACAGGTTTTGAGGTGTTTGAGGATATGTACTGGCATATTCAATTCTACCTGATTATATCCAATTTTTATATAAGTATTGGGAATCATTTTACACCATTATTGCCAAGTTGTCTTCTGGCCTTTTATTTTTTATAAGTTGTTCTAGTCATTTTACACCCTTATTTCTTGATCTCCTCCAGAGAGTATTTTTTAAAAGGTGAGGACTTTAGCAGACCCAAGCAAAGTGACATGTAATACAAACACACTCAAATTTCTCCAGTGTATGATTATGATTCTTCTACCGTGCCTCTGTACATACAGTGTGATTAAATATGGTTCATGAGATTATAACTACACCAATACAAATTGTATTACACTAGCCCTTATTGCTTATAAACTTATAAAATCAATCTGCATAGCTTAATATTGTCTTTAAGCACACCAATGACTTTTAATGAAAATACACCACATAACACTTTAAGGCCTCGTATGTAGCATTCATAAGCAGTATATAAACATTTAATAAATGGTTCATTACACATTTTACATATTAATGTATAGTATTTATCAGCAATTATAACTTCTATGAAGACATGTTTTATATTATTAAAATTGTGTTTCACTATATTGTGATTCATTATCTGTTTACGCACCAGAATGGATGTCCACAAGAAGAGTTATAGTTGTTGACAAACACATTAATAAACACCTAACTCTGCTAATAACTATGTTATAGTGTGTTTTAAACCATTTATTGAATGTCTGTATACTGCTTATAAATGCTACATAAGGAGACTTAAAGTAAACTGTTGCCATATTATCTGAATATGTTTACTGATACATCAGAGTGGAAGCAACATTTTAATGTTGCAATTCATGATGGAGTTCATTTAAACAATTTTATTTAAAAAAAAAAAAAGCATCTTCACCCATATACACATATAACTATAGCTACACTTACCAGAACTATTGTACATATTTTGCACAAGTCCTTAGTTTTACATCCACAAGTCAGGTCATGTATATAGTAATGTAATGTTTTATGTATGTAGTATTGTAATGTTCATAATGTATAGAGATTGAGTTCTATTTACTTGACTTATTATTTTGTTTGCATTCATTACTCCTAGTTTTTATCTGTTTCCTTGTTTCCTGCACTACTGTGACATGAGAATTTCCCCTCTGGATATCAATAAAGTCTTATCTTATATGGTTGTAATAGGTTTTAAAACATGTTAATCTGCAAAATTAGTAACAATAGCTGTCAAAAATAAATGTAGCATTGTAAAAACAAAACTCGAAATACTAGGAATAATAATAAAAATAAATAATCACAAGTGCTTGAGAACTGTACTAAAGTACAGTATTTTCTACCAAGACTGTTCAATGTGATTCGTTCAAATCAACTGGCATTCAGTCAGTTTACAGTACCAAAACACCAGAACACAATCAACTGTAAAGTGGTGGGTTTGGGGATAAAACAAACTATAGGAGAGTTTAGTACCATATAATAAAGTATAAATGTAGTATTAAAAGTATCAGCAAACAATCATATCAGAAGCCAAAATAACTGCGGATCCCTCCATACATGTACACACAAACCCAGGAGAGAGTTTAGGTGAGCTCGATTTATACCTCAGTGATCGACGGCCTGTAGAAATCCATGAAGGGCGGAACCTGTAATCTGCACTGACGCTATAAACCAAACGCAACTCAGTCAGGTTGACCCCGCCCACTACCGGGATTGCAGCCAATCATGTTGCAGAGATCATCTAGCGGGAGAAACAGAAAATAGAGTTAAAAGAAAGTAAGACAAGACGAGTCTGTTCGTTTGTTGAGTGACATTTTGTGATTTTTTTTAATGTTTCCATCACGCCTGTAGTTCCTTTGGGTATGTATGACATGTTGTCACAGTTATCAAACATTACAGCCGACTTTAGATCGTGACAATACTGGTTAGCGAAGTTTGTTGCTAGCGAGTTAAGCTAACTTTGTGCTTCATGGTAAACTAACGTCCCATCTTTCCTCCATGGCAAATACTCTCAAATATGTTCAAAAAGGTATTTAATTTAGGCGATTGGCCACTGGATCAATTTACGAGAGTTCTTGGAATTAATTGATTGTTTTGGTTTTTCATTAATCATCGTCAGAGCTGCTATTATCATTGTTGTCACAAGAAATCATTTTTAAGGATTGAACATGTTGTGTCCGCCACGACGCTGAAGTTAACTTCCTATTTGGGGGTTAAGAGAAACATAAATGATGATATTACGCGACTGAACCCACTTTCAGATTCGTGAAACCTCTATTATGGTTATGAAAACAGAAGAAAGGGCGATTTCACTGCTTTTCCCCATCCACATCACATTAGACCAGGTCCACATCAAAAACCACCATATTTACACCTGTCAAATCTGGACTAGATTAACAAGGAGACTCCAGACACTCAGTAAAACACAGTTTCAGATTTGTGAAACCTTTATTCTATTTGTGAAAACAGAAAAAAGGGCGATTTCACTGCTTTTTTCCCCCCATGCAGACCACATTAGAGGCTAAATATACAGTGAGCTTAGTATTGGTTTCACTGATTTTGAGCAGTGAAATCGCCCTTTTTTCTCCTTTCACAAAGTGTGCAAGTGTGTTTTAATGAGTCTCTGGAGGCTCCTTGTTAATCTAGTCCAGATTTGACAAGTCTTAAGTATAGTGGTTTTTGATCTGGTGTAATGTGGTCTGGAGTGAGAAATATCAGTGAAATCACCCTTTTTTCTGTTTTCTTAAGCAAAATAAAGGTTTCACAAATCTGAAAGTGGGTTTAAACAGCTTTAAGGCTTTTGCTACGATGTCTAACACCTTTTCATAAGTTTAAGTGGTGGAAAAAAAAGAGTATCACCTGCTAAATATCATTATTTATGTTTCCCTTAACTCCAAATCGTACTGTATACTGTAGATGTTGATAATAACATGAAATATTGATCACAAGATATAATTCACAGTGAAGAGTTCTGTCCTCAAATATCTTATATGGAGATATGAAAGAGCAGCTAACAAGTTGTATTTGAGAATTTATAACATGTTTATATGTTTATTTGATAAGTGGTTAAAATAGTAATTTTTCATCAAAATAATAATGAATTAATGCCTGATGGAATATTTAAACTTCTCAACTGTCACACACTAAATCTGAGTAACGGACTGTAAGCTCTGTGGACTCAGGGGAAAACTTGTCTAAATTTTACACCTGTTTACTTTTTTTTTTAAATCTTGGTTTTAGTTGTAAACTTTCTTACTGTTGTGACAAAATCACTAATGTAAGAAACATTAAATTACTAGGGGATGAACATTTTGGTGAAACCCAACAGTCTCCTCAGTACTGATTGATTAGTGAATGAAGATTCTGGCAAAATTGTTTTCTTTTTCATTTTGTCAGGGTGTTTCTGGACTACTGACATGATGATAATTGGGTCCTAATTACCTACTAGTATCAACAGTTGCTGAGTTGATGTTGATTGTAATATTTGTTGCTTTCTGTCTTTAGGAGATACATTATTGTGGTCAAGCCAGTAACAGAATGCGACGCTCAGGAGCTCCCAGTCAGCTCTTGGGTAATGCTGTGAAAAAGCCTCGGTTTGTGCCGCCTGGAGCGTCTACTTCACATCTTGTGGCTGCATCCAAACCCCTTACCCCTAAACCTGGTTTAGGCAATGCACTGGATAAGGTAAATACAGGTCCTCATCATCCCTGTTTGTCATCCACCGATGTTCAAACTTTCTCAGATTATAAATTCTCCTCTCACCACTTCTTGTACTTCAGGTTCAGAGAAGTCTAGCAGCACCAGCTCCCAGTAAAACAGGGTGTGATGTCCAACCCAAAGCTGCCCATGCTGCACCAGCCTTGTCCAGAGCTCTGTCTCGAGTCCTCAATGCAACGGAAAGTAAAGAAAATGAGGATGAGACAGAATATCCTAACACTGCCACAGAGGACACCAGACCAGCAGGTAAGACATTAAAAGCTGTGGTTGGAGCAATACTCATTGTGGTAATAAGCATGATGGTATAAGGAACTCTGTGTGTGTGTTACAGAGTGAGGGATGTTTATATGTAGCCCACATTGGGCATCCAGAAACTGGAAAGTTCACAGATAGAAAAGAGTCTTGCAGATCCCATAGGTGTCGGCAGTGTAAAGATGCTTTATGTTTGTCCGGTTTTCATTCCACAGAGTAACAGTTCATCTATTCTTAGTAAAAAGCTGTTATTTGCCTCCCGTGATAACTGCTGACGTCCCAAATACCTACATGCTCTTGGAGTTAAAGGTTCTCTTAATTAGCTCAATTAAATGCAGGTGGACAAGGAAGATCAACCAATTAAGCCTGGACAGTGAAAGCATCTGCTGTAAGAGATATACAGCAGAAAAAAATCACATTTAAGAGGCTGGAATCAGAGAATTTGGACTTTTTTTCTTTAAAAAATGACTCAAAATAGTTGGCGATTAATTTAATAGTTGGCAACTAACTGATTAATCAACTAATCATTGCAGCTCTAAAATTAGGTCTAGATAATTTAGTCACTAACATTTTTCAGTTCATGTTTATGTATTTCTTATTTTCTAATTTCACTATTTACAATTTGAGTATTCACAATTAATTTACACTTAAATTTGCTTAGGAAATAACTAAAAATACAGGATGATTGAAAGTGTTTGACAGACACTTTATCTCTTCTCAGTGAGGTTTTTAGTAACTCACATTTATGTATTTCATCCTTCCTCTTCATTGTTGGAGAAAATGTCATAAAGTAGGAATATGTAACAGGATACTTTAAATACATGTTTTCTCTGTTGTGTTAATGCTGATAAACTCCACATAGTACTTACTTAAAAAACACTGACTTAGATAGATAGATAGATAGATAGATAGATAGATAGAGTACTTCATTAACCCCAAAGGGAAATTAAAGTGTTACAGCAGCCACTTGACATAAATCAAAATACAAAAACAATGAGGAAGGTAAAACAAATACAATTAAAGGCTAAATTATATACAATAACTAAATTACTAACTCAAATATAAAAAATAAACAGAATAAATAGAGACTAGAGATATAACCATAACTCTAACACTATTTTCTGAGTATACACTGTTCAATGATGTTATTATGCTATTGTATAGTACACTGTGCATTAGTGCAAGGTGAATATTTCTAAGGTAGTGAAGTGCATGATGCACATATGTAACAGAAACATCAGGTTGTTTCACTACAGTACTGTAAGACATCTTTTAAGTTGCATGTATTAAATAACATTAAACCTCCCATGCAGAAGTAAAAACAGTGAGAAGCACACAAGTCTTACTGGAAACCTGCAAGTCACTGAACACATTATTAAGAAAGCAGAGCATTCAAAAACATGGCTTCATAATATATACCGTACTTGTACATTAGCTGATCAATGATGAACAATATCAGATGAATTTAGAAAAATTCACCTGTTCAGCCTCCAATTATTACAACTCATTTATCTGTTACTCCTCCCTGCACAGGTATAATGTTTGATTGAAAAGGATGTTTTCTCAGCCAGAATAGAAGATGCTTAATCTTGTCCTCCCGGCTGTTGATCTAGTTGCCATTTTTAGAGGCAGCAGGGAGTCTGCTCCGTGTAAACATATAAAGCTCCTGCCCTGCTCACTTCACTTCATATTTTACCCGCATATTGCGATTCATTGATAAAAAAAAATACGCACACCGCCACAACAACACATGGTCGATGTTGTTTTCACGCAATGAAAATGCACGATCATGATGAAACAGCGTGCAAGTATTTAAACACAAGTATTTCCATCAAATCGTATGTTTATTACCATTTTTGACATGAATAACCGTGTGTGTGTGTCGCCGGCAAGTCAAACGAAGCGGCAGCGCTCTTTCATTTCAGTGTCTAGTCTCTATGTCTAATAATAACAACACACACACACACACACACACACAGTGAAGATGGATGTTAAACCAGGCGGACTGAGGCTGAGTGACAGCAGGTCCAGCATTATGCAAATGAGCGGGGTTGTGCAGCGGCAGCGCCGTGCAGATCAGGACTGTGCTCGGGATCAGTGAGCCATCGCTCCGTCTCCTGCAGGAGCAACTAGTGCCTCTGCTTTTCCTCCCTGAAAACACGCTGCTCAAACACTCTCTGCGTTTGGTTCGGGACGGTCTATAACCGCACCCTGAACGCCTGTTTTTGGATGATATGAATTAACATTGCTGATGCAGAGTTGTGATTTTAGTGTGTGCGTTCACTACAAGCTGCTGTTCTCACGGGCATGCGCAGCGCGCTCGCAAGCCCCTCCCCCCACTCAGTTAGTTAAGCCAGTGCTATTTCCAAGCGTCACTCACTTTAGGAAACTCTGACCCCTAATAACCTGTAAGACACTGTTTGAATACTGCCCCCCCTTTTCATTTGTGCATGCACACCCCTCCTGCAGCCGTCCTTGTGTTGTATTGTAGAGGCAGGGTGGCTGTGCTCTGCTCTGCTCTGTGCTGTGCTTGGTTTGGGGTTTAGAGAGACCGAGCTGTAAGTAGGTCGGGCTGGGTTTAAGCAGCTTAGCTACGTCAGCCTAAGCTGGGAGGAATTCATCCAAAGCCCTCCGCGGTAGGCGGGGGCCTAAACGAGGCTGGCCTAGTTAAGCCTGATTCTTATTGTGTGCAGCACAGCCTGTTTTTGTTGTGCAACGTAGCTGAGAGGGAACCAAGGAGTAGTGTGAATCCATGCACATGTTAGACATAGCTTATGTTTGATTTAGGGAGGAAGAAGAGAGGAAGAAATGAGAGATGTATGGGAGTTAGACCAGTGTTAGCTTTATCACCGTGGACCAAGAGAAGCCAGCAGCAGGGACACAAACAGACAGATGTGAAGAGTGAGGAGCCACAGTCCTGATTGTGGCTACTGAAGGGTGACAGCTTTAGGCCCGACTTGGTCTGTGAGGGTCCGCTATGCTATAAGATGGCGTCCAGCTCTGTGTTTCTGTCCAGTATGGTGGGTAAAGCTCGCTCCTCCAACTTCACCCTCTCTGAGAAGCTGGACCTGTTGAAGCTGGTCCGTCCTCACATCCGCATCCTGGAGGAGCACACAAACAAACATGCCGTCATCGTGGACAAGAACAAGTGCTGGGACACTGTGGCTGAGCAGTACAACGCATTAGGAGGGGACAGACCCCACCGGACCGCTCAGGGCCTCAGGACCCTCTACAAGAGGCTGAAGGAATCAGCCAAACAGGAAGTGATGCAGCGGAGACACGCCCAGCCAGAGTACAGAGCGAGCATCTCCGAGCCAACCAGGAGAATTATGGAGATGATCCCTCACCTGTTTCACCATGTGCCCATTCACGAAAAGGACCAGGCACTACGCAGGTAAAGTGTGACATACGAGCACAGACACACATTTCACTGCAGAACTGAAGGGATGAGAAAACAGTCAGATGAGAATTTAACAAGCACAGACGACAAGACTGTGTATCCTCAGCTCCAAAACAGCATGTAGTCACAGTACAGTTCAACCCTTAGAGGAGGAGGAGGAGGAGGAGTGAGGGGAGGGGCTGCTCTCAGTTTCCAAACCCAATCAGACTACACACTAACTACGCATGATGATCTGGCTCAACAGGAAAACACTATATGTTCTCCCAGTGTTTGTTGGCTGCTTATTGGTAGTTTGTGTTTTTTTTTGTTCGATATTGTTTAGTCTGTAAGTCAGGTTTCAGGTGAATCACTTAGTGTTTTTGTTGTTGTTTTTTTGACAAATACCTATCACAGATCGGACTCCAAAATAATGTTTTGAACTTGGCTCGAGCTCCACACGCTGCAGAAAGTAAAGAAAATGAGACTGAAGCAGAATATCCTGACATTGGCTCGGGAGAATATGCAGAAGACAAACCATTGAATAATTTAGTGTAAATTCTTTTTTTGTTTGTTTTTTAAGACAGAACAAAAATTTGACATAATCTTTGTCATGTATTTATGCCATAATTACGTGAGACAGGAAATCATGACATCTGTGAGTTTGTAACCAGCAAAAGTTTGTTATTTTTATTTTGGTAACTTATTTAATTTCCCTTCAATCTGCTCTAATTACTAAACTAATCCTTTTATTAGTGTGCATTATCGCCTACAGGTCTCCACACACTTCAATAAACAAGATGTAGACACTCAATAAGTGCTGTTTAAACTCTCTATCCTCACTTATTTTTATCCTTCATTCCATCCTCAGATTAATATACAGCAAGCACAATTCTCCCATCGAACCTCCTGGCAGCAGCTCATCTCTGGCTGGACTCCAGGACTACTCAGCAGCTGTCCCAAATATTCCACATGAGGTGGTCCAGCTGGACCCTGAAGATGATGTCAAACCGCCGCCAGATCTTCCCATCCTCTCCACGCATGTAGGGCCAGGGCTGGAGGCGGGCCAGGAGGAGGAGGGGGAGCAGGACTTGGGTAGTGTCCACAATTACGAAGCATCCCTATCGCCCGCCCCTTCCTCTGTTAACATCCCTCTCTCCACCTCGCCGCTGCCGTTACGCCACGACCTCTACCCTAACGACATCTACCCTCACCACCAGCCCGACAGGTATCGCCCTCTGCACCTGGCCAAAGAGGAGCACGAGTTGGTGCTAGCCAATCACAGAAAAGTTGCCATATACTTGGAGGAGAAGAGGGAGGGGCTGAAGAGGAAGCAGGAACTGGAGGAGGAACTTCTGAGAGCCAAGATCAAAGTGGAGAAACTAAAGGCTGCCCGACTCAGACACGGACTGCCAATTCCTCTATAACAAGCGTGAACACGCAGATCTGTGGCCAGCGCTGGAGGGTCTGAAAAGTTTGGAGATATGACTGAAGGGCAACTCACACTCATCAGTTCCATGTTTTTGAGAGATGTTTCAGAGCTTGGATTTCTTTTGACAACATAGTGCCTCATACAGATGCTGATAGCCTGATTGCATATCGCAAAGTCCAGCTGCCATCAGTCTCTGTTTATGCTCATCAGTGTTAAAAATCTGTCATCATTCTCGCACTTATCGACAGAAACGGCAACAAAACTCATAAACACTCACATTGCTAACACTGACAGGCCAAAATAGGTAAAACAAATGTGAAAGTCCAGATTCTTTTCGTAAGGGAATATTTGTTGTAGTGAATGACGTGCATCTCACTGGTGCTTCTTCTGCCTAGATCTGCCACCATTATGTACTACGGGAATGTTAGCATAGTGTTGATGATCTTAATTATCCAAGATTGGTAGAAAATGTATAGTAACAGCATTTAGGAGATACTGGAGTGTCAGGAGTGTAGCAGTCAGCTCAGTTCATATCATTATTTCATGCTCTGTTGATTCTTTGTAAAGAAAAATTCCACTTAATCTGACATCTGTAGAAATCAGATGTGATAAACTAAAGAGGCATTTCCTTTTAGCACTTTTAGGAAGCCAAACAAGGTGCCCTTTTTCAAAATTCTGTAGGTCAGAAAAGACAAAAGATGCACAAAGTTACGCTTCTTTTTTAGAACTGAGAAATGATCAGAGATACCTCAGATTACAGCACAAGTTGAACTGTCGAAGGCCTTAATGCGTGATGCTAATGATGGCAAATCCTGTTAAGCGAGTCGCAGAATTCAACTGAAGAAGAGTCAAAAACATTCAAGTCAAAAGTTCTCTCTGGTTGCTGTATTGACGGCCAGTCCAGCGATTGAAAGAAGGGAGGAAATGGTTTTGTGATGTTATTGTTATTTAATGTACGTGACTACATCATTGATTGTATTGTAATGTTGGTATATGATTGTTGTCCATTTCTTCTACAGTTTGTTCATATGTTCACTTATTTCTATTAAAACAGTAAGATTGATATTCTATTGTTTTTGTGTTTATTACATACCAAAAGACAAAGATCTTTTTTTCTTAATTTCATGTATTTTATCATTGTTACAGACATTTAAAATAAGGTTTCTTGCAGTTCATTCTAACAGTGCACGATGAACGCTCCGGGTTTCAAATGTGTGAATATGAAGGTGTAGTATGACGTGCAGATTTGGTGCAACAGCGACCTCTGCTGAGGAGTAGGGTGTCCAAGATGTTGGTTTTTCACTGCGTTTTTCAACCACTGTATTAAATCTCTCCCTTCTACAGGATTGATGAGTTCTCCTCAGTTGAGTCCCAGATCTCCTCATACCCCTCAACCACCTGCAGGGTCAGCCTCAGACACTGGTTGCAGTCAGGACGGAGTGCGTTACTTCAGCGTGATGTGGTGTAAGGCCAGTAAGAAGAAACACAAGCGCTGGGAGGGCGATGCAGTCCTGGTGACAAGAGGACGCACAGCCACACTGAAAGACATGGAGGGCAAGGACATTGGAAAGGGTGAGGCAGAGTGTTGTGTGTTGGGACAAATTTCAGTTTGATTAGTGAAGGAGCAGTGTGGCTGCAGCCTACATTGCTTGTGACAGTTAAGCTTTAACAGAAATAACTTTTTAAATTGTGATAATCAAGTCTGTGTCTCCTCTGAGCTCTCTGTTGCACCTCTAACCGCAACCAGCAGTGATGATGGGGTGTAGTAACCAAGGTGATCAACGTCAGAAGAACTTCAAACAAGAGTTTTAGTTGATGTTCAGTTGCTTTTTAAGGCCCTGAAAACATATTTTGTCAATTAGCTTCTTACCATGAGCATTAGTGTCCTACATGAACACAGCTTTTATTATTTCACATGAGACATTTCTGTCTCTTGAAGTTGGGGGAGCTCAGATAGAAAAGGGTAATCTCACTATTCAGGATTTAGCAACATTTCAGTCCGAATTTGATGACAGTTAGTGGTTTGTCAATACATGTTGGCAGCCACTGTCAATCAAATCTGATCGAACCAAAGCAGAGTAGTTGAGTTTTGGAATATTGAACTCATGATAAATTGTACCTTTGTTTTTTTCTGAATGTTAACATAGATTTTTGAATATTTAGTGATGAATATTTAACATTTTAGAGAAATACTTAAAGATCCTCCCCAGACATGTATTAAGACATAAAAATACTATGTTTGGAATAGGGATGGGCCTGAGTACTCAAGTACTTGATTTAGACGTCAGTATTTGTTCAACGTAGAGTAAAACATATATGTAATAAATATAAATTGACCCTGTTCTATATTAAAAGTTTACATTTTTTGGACGAGACACAGTGATGTAACTGCTCTCTATGAATATCTGTACAGATCCATATAGCAAAAATGATAGATCTGCGCAGCCGCAAATAACGTTTTTTTAAGTAAAAATAACATTTTCAGTTGGACATCACTCAATCTAATGTTACAGGCAGAATGGTGACCAGGCATAAGAGTAATGTTTGGAAATATTTGGACAAAATAAATGAAATGAATGTGCAGGGCAAGCTAATGTTAAACTTGCATACCTACATTTTTGCTAGGGTGTTCATTTGGTCCCTGTTCTTATATTAGATTTTTTTTTGTGAGTACTCAAATATTGAAATGACTTAAAAAGCCCATCCCTAGTTAGGAACAATTACATGTGTCAGATGTGGTTTTTCCACAAAAAAGGTAGAATTACCATAAATATGCAAATTTATTTAATTTGATCAGTTAAATCCATTCTTGGTGTTTGTGCACTGGATGCTTCAAGTTTCCACATCACACTTTTGTAAGTTGAATATTGGACCAGAATTGGTTCCAAACTAGTTGAGATATCACAAATCATGCTCGTAGGCCCACATTTTGACAGAGAAAATTTCCCTCTTCAGCAGATGAAAGTGAAAACAGCCTTCTAGTGTCAAACTCTGCACAGTGAAGCTCAAACATACAACTGTAGGAACAAGAAGAAAAACATATTTTTGGGTGGAGGGGAACTTAAAAATCCTTCAAAAGTAGCTGATGGATCAAATTATTTCAAATCTGGCTTGTACTCAATGAATTTATCATATTTTTATTTTGGTATTCACAGTATGTGTTTTCTATTATTATTTTATAATGTTAATTAATTTAAATTTGACATTTCCATGTTTTTCATGTGTGTTTTTGTCATATTCATAGAAATACTGCCTCTGCCTAATGATAGCACCACCATAAGAGTGGAAAAATGTTTTGACCCTTTTGTGTCAATTTTGATAACTTTATAGCGCTCTGTTTTTATGAGTTTGCTCTTACGACTCATGCATGAGGAACATTTCAATTATTACCACAATACGAGATCATTTCTCCCAGTACACTGTCATAAACTTAGTGAGTATCATGTTTTTGCATGTTTACATGTAGGTAGTGGCTACAAGGTGTCAGAGCTGGCTTCTCTGTCCGAGGGAGAGACTTTGATGATCGGAGGGAAGGAGGTGGAGGTGATGGGCGTCATTTCTGCCGGGGACTTCGCCAAGGGACGTTGTTTCCAAGAGGTCCAAGTAGAAAAAGACGAGCCACATACAAAGACAGCTCCACCTCCTCCTCGTCGCTTTGTGTCCAAACCTTTCTGCCCCCCAACACTGACGGGGAGAGCAGAACATCCAGGATCCACATCGGAGGAGGAACAGACCTGCAGACCTCGTCATGACCCGCTAGCACCAGGTATGTAGACTGAATCAGAACTTTATTCATTGGAAAGGTTGTTATTCTGGACAATCATGGAATCCTTATCCACAATTTTGCATGAAAGTTTCTTTGTGCAAAAGACCATCCAGTCTGGAAACCAGATAAAATAGTTTACAGCAATCAAATACGTGTCACCACTTTTTGCTTATTGTCATATTTTGGTTTGAATCTTTGTTTTCAGGTGCACTGGTGATGCCTCGTCCCTCTCCTAACCATCAGTGGTCTAATAACAAATCAGGGCTTCCTGTTGTAGATGTTGTGGTTGATCCGTACCTGACCACTCACCTGCGACCCCACCAGAGAGACGGCCTGCTATTTCTTTATGAGTGTGTCATGGGCATGAGGTGATGGAGCTGTTCCTGTAAAATGTGTTGTCAAAAGTTAAAAGACAGTATATCTGAGGAGCTAATTTCCTGCCAAAACTTAACAAACACACAAAACATGTTTTACAAATACCTTAAGATTGACTAACAAACAGTGTGGTTTGCAAATACAAAACATCATTAACAAACTAATGTATGTTGTTTTGCAAATAGAAAACATACCATATGTCTAAAACATCATGCTTGAGAAACAAAGACAGCATGTCTTACAAGTACAAAAAAATATATCCTACGAAGACAAAAAATATTATGTGACTTCTTCTGCTCTTCTTCTCAACCTCCCGGCTCATTTAAATGGACTCTTCCTGCCACCTGCTGTTACGGGTGGTGAACTACTCAGGACATTTGTGAGGAAATCCTCGGCACAATCACAGCGGAAAGATTGTGCCAAAAGTTATGTGATATTTTTTTGTCTTCGTAGGATATATTTTTTGTACTCGTAAGACATACTGTCTATGTTTCTGAAGCATGATATATTATAAATATGTTGTGTATTTGTTTGATAGGCAAGTTTTGTATTTGCAAATCAAAATGTTAATGGTGTTTTGTATTTGCAAACCAATCGTAGAGCATTTTTAAAACATGTTTTGGATATTTGTTAAGTTTTGGCAAGAATTAGCTCCATACATATCACAGTGATTACGCCCTATTTAGGATTTATAATGGGTCTTATTGTTGTGTTCGGCGTGTTTGTGTATGTGTGCTTCAGAGCTGTGGGTCGCTACGGTGCTATCCTAGCTGATGAGATGGGTCTGGGGAAGACCCTCCAGAGTGTGGCTCTGTCCTGGACGTTGCTTAAGCAGGGACCGTATGGTGGGAAACCCGTCGCTAAGCGTGTCCTTGTGGTCACTCCTGGTAGCCTTGTACAGAACTGGGGTGCAGAGTTTAACAAGTGGCTGGGCCGTGAGAGGATCAATGTTTTCACTGTGGATCAGGTAAGGAGGACAGGAGGAATTCTTTCTTTTGCATTTACAAGGTGGCGTAAGGAGTAGAGAGATCGGCATTAGATCAAAGGTTGTGCAGGTGAAAACCATCGTGATGCTGCACTGTCCCTGATACTCACACTACAGCGTACATTGAACTCTAAGCTCGCTAGCTGGAACAAGCTAGCTATTTATCTTCAGATAAATGTCACAAAAAACACATTATTTTAAACATGTCTTTTCCCTAAATTGTTTTATATTCAGTTTGTACTTTTGCTGCATTCTCACTCTTAATTTCATGTGATATTTTGTTCATATCGTATTTCACTCAATGTTTTTTTGTACTTCGTAATTTGTTTCTAAAAAGTTCTACAGTATATAAGTAAAATTAGTGTTGTTACTAAGTGCAAAGATAATTTACCTAATGGGATAAAAATCAGATTCACTCATTTACATTAATTTGCTGTGTATTCACTTATTAATGTGCTGTTTTGTTGACGTGTGTAGGACCACAGGATAGAGCAGTTTGTCTTATCTCCTCTGCACACTGTTCTTGTGATCAGCTACGAGATGCTGCTGCGCTGCCTGGAACAGGTACGATCACCTTGAGTCTAGCCTTTTGTGAGTGGGAATGTTACAAATACATCCGCTGATTGACGTCTTGTGTTTTTTAGGTACAGAAAGTGGAGTTTGGTCTTGTAATTTGTGATGAGGGTCACAGATTGAAGAACAGCAGCATCAAAACATCCTCTGCTCTCAGCAGCCTCAGCTGCAATCGCAGGGTCATACTTACAGGTACATACTGATGCTGAGATACAGAGATGCAAAACTTTGACTGAGTCTTTTTAGGAGTCTCTGACTGACAGCCACAATCTCTTACTTCAAAGGCACCCCAGTGCAGAATGACCTGCAGGAGTTCTACGCTATCATAGAGTTTGTTAATCCGGGGATTCTTGGCTCGTCAACTGCTTATAGGAAAGTGTATGAAGAGCCTATTCTTCGCTCCAGACAGCCTTCCTGCTCAGAGGTAATGCTGTCTCTTTTGCTTTCTCTGGTCACCTCATATATACTGTATATACATAACCTAATTTGGCATTAAACCACGCACCATATCTGTCTCTGCCAATAGGAGGAGAGAGATTTGGGAGAGGAGCGAGCAGCTGAGCTCTCTCGTCTGACTGGCATGTTCATCCTGAGGAGGACACAGGAGATAATCAACCGCTACCTGCCGCCACGTCTCGACTGGACATTGTTCTGCGAACCGTCGCCGCTGCAGCAAGAGCTGTACAAGCATCTCCTCTGTCATCGAGTCTTCAGAGCTTGCCTGCAGAGCTCCACGCAAACTCACACACACCTTGCCTGCATCACTGCACTGAAGAAGCTCTGCAACCACCCCGGTCTGCTTCACTCCACTGTCAAGGTTACGCTGTTTTGTTGGTCTGTAGAGGAAGGGACATGGAATATTTCTGTAATCATTGCAGTCATTTATTGAACTCTGAGTGTTGATATTGGCAATCAGTTCTGTAGATTAAATATTGAGTCTGTATTTGTGTGTGTGTTTGGGGATTTGGCTGAATCATTTTCCTAACTGCGAGTCTTGTTCTGTTTTCAGGAGAGAACCAACTGTGGATCAGTGGAGACCTCTTTATATGATGGTCTGGCAGATCTCTTCCCAGAGTCCTACTCCTCAGGTGGATTGAGCACTGCTGACTCTGGAAAACTACTGGTTCTGTCAGACCTGCTGGCCGCCATCAGACACCTCAGCCCTTCAGACAGGTGAGTGTGAGACTGTCAAGTCGTTGCACTTGCATGAGTGCACTTTGGTCTGTGTGTACTGTATATTTGTAGATATGACAATGTATGTGTTGCCTGCAGGGTGGTCGTAGTGTCCAACTATACTCAGACACTTGACCTTCTCCAGGACCTGTGCGTACACATGAGCTACACCTTCTGTCGACTCGACGGACATACACCGACCAACCAGAGACAGCGGCTGGTAGACGGCTTTAACAGCCCCTATTCTCAGAACTTCCTGTTTCTGTTGAGCTCCAAAGCCGGTGGGGTGGGGCTTAATCTGATTGGCGCTTCCCACTTGGTGCTATATGACATTGACTGGAACCCTGCCAATGACATTCAGGTAAAATATACACACACTAACAGATATGCCCGCAAAGGTTAAAGTCTGGAACAATGTTTTACAGTTTGGTCTTGCACACACACACCCACACATACTCTGACTACACACAATGGCCACTTTATTAGGTACACCTGTGCAATCTAATGCAATCCAGTACAACAGCCCTGCCATACATTTATGAAGCTTACACATTTTCAGTTTTTATTGACATTGTCAGAAAGGTGAAAATTCTACTTTATGTTCATTATTGAGGTTGTAGTTGGTGGTGGTGTACTGGAGTGCATTATATTGAAAAGTGTTCCTAATATTTTGCCCCCTTCACATATGTTAATGGAGTGGACAAAATATTAGGAACACCATTCAATATAATGCACTTCAGTACACCACCACCTACTACAACCTCAGTAATAAACACAAAGTAGAATTATCACCTTTCTGACAATGTCAACAAAAACTGAAAATGTTCAAGCTTCATAAATGTAGAATTTATGGCAGAGCTGTTGTACTGGATTGCATGAGATTGCGCAGGTGTACCTAATAAAGTGGCCGGTGAGTGTATAACACGTTCATATACATTCATATCCACCAGATGGTGCTGTGTACATGCTTGTCACTCTCCCCTGCAACACTGCCTTCTTCTCTGTGTTTAGGCCATGGCTCGAGTGTGGAGAGATGGACAGAGGAAGACTGTGCACATCTACCGTCTCCTCACTGCAGGTCAGAATACACAAATACACAGTGAGCCAGAAAATTCAGCATACAATGAACTAGACTGATTTAAAGTTTTATGCGTTGTGTGTTATTCCCTCTCAGGGACCATTGAAGAGCGAATATTCCAGCGTCAGGTGTCCAAACAGGGGCTTTCTGGGACGGTTGTCGACCTGGGCAAAGGGGCGGATCACACCAGCTTCTCCACCAATGATCTGCGAGATCTTTTCAGCCTGACGGACACACCTTGCTTGACTCATGACCTGCTGAACTGCAGCTGCAACATGGACGGATCAGTCACTGGTAGGTTCATAGAAATACTCCACATGACTTGACTGAGACTCTCAGATCTCCACATGCATGTGCTCACTTTTTCCTCCATTCTCAGCCGTCGCAGAGGAGGAGGAGCAGGTTTCCGATCGGCCGTGCCAACTCGGCCGTCAAGGTGACCGCAGTGGGGCGGCACAGAAGCATCTCAGCATGTCCGAGCTGATGCAGTGGAGACATTTTTCTGGTGACACACACACCTTCTCAGACCCCTACCTCGACCATGCACGAAACCACATCACCTTTGCCTTCCAGACCACCATCAGTAGCACAGCTCAGTAGACAAACATTACGCACCAGACTCAAATGTCTCCAAAACAGTAGTACCTTCACACACACAAGCGTGTCTGCTAAATGTTTGTCTTGAGCCTCTCTGGGTTTTGTCTGCAGCCTAGCTACAACATACGACCAAACACTCAACAATGGCTGCATGTTTAACCTCAACCTGCAACAGTACAGTCATCAACAGTTCTGTATTCTGTATCTTTTTTTGAGCATTTTTGTATTTTCTTTATTTATTTGGAGAAATTTACTGTAAAATTTCATGAAATAAATGAAACTTAGAAAGAATGTGTGTAATAAACAGGCTTTTAAGCAGTTGGACATTTGTTATTGACTGAAGAATTCTTGCTGGGGAAACAGAGCATAGAAGACGCATGTATGTATGCGACAGATTGGAAGTGTTTGCGTGCCAGGTATATTTTATAATCCACATAGTGTAGATTAGAGCATGGAAGACGGTTACTTCTGTGTCCATCTAGAGTAATATTTACTGTGTCATGTAGAGGATTTATGTTGTTCTGAGGCATGTTTAGGTGACACTGAACCTGGGTGGTATGGGGAGAATGTGTGTATACAACCACCTATTGAAGAATCTAGTTCATAGGTGGCTCCATAGTGAGTGTACCATCTTGAACTACATCTTTTCATTGGAAGAATGAGAGTTTTTTGCATAGGCAGGTGTTTTGTTTTTTTGTTTTTTTGGTGCTACAGTGTCAGTTTATGTATCTGTTGTAGTGACCTTACACATTACTGTCTAGGGAATCTGCAGGATTTTCGATGTGGGCCATACTCTGATCTGTTCAGTCTGTTGTTTTGGATAACACTAGTCTGTTCACGCTTTTCAACACAAAGCTGCTGCGTGGGAGTTACGTAGTTGTGTCTGTGTGTTTCTCTGTGGTAGTGTGTGTGGGTGTGCGTGCGTGCCCTGAATTCAAATATGATTTATGTTCGGTTCTGTCAGCTAGACTGAGCTCCAGTAAATTGTGTGTCTTTACATAAAAGGGTAATTATTATTTATTTGATGATCGCCACTCTGCGTGATTGTTAAGCAACTTTGTATTGTAATAACTGGGTCTCTGGGATGTCAAGCTTCTCCTTTTATATGTATGACAGATCTCGCTCTGCGGCCTGTTTGGCGTGTGGTACTTCAGATGCAGCGATTATGCAGACACCTGCTGTTTCACTGTGGTCGTAGCGTGAATTTAAACTGTCGGTGCCTGTCCTCCGGCACAAGTCTTCAGCCTCATATGAACCTTACATATTTCATGGATTTATTTAACAGTTTTCTCACTAGAATCCAGAAGCTCATCAGTCTGGGAGAGTGAGAACTGACTGCATCTTAACCACAATACAAAGTCCACGAGTCAAGACGAGGAAAGACACCATATTGAGCCTCAGAGGGAGACCAGAGCTGTCATAGCAACTGTCACCAAGCAACTTACCGCTACTGCCCTGGCCTGGCTTTGGCCATGTAAAGATACTGTTTGTTGTTTCAGAGCAATCACATTTTGTGTCACAGCGCTTCGGTATTGCTATTGGACACGTGTCCAGCAGACGAGTGTCACTTGTCCAAGTGGGATATTGATCCAAATCACGTCTCTAATAGTCTCAGAGGCCATGTGCTGGTGGCTGCATGAAGTGGAATTTGTCTGTCTTTCTGTGTAAAGCTCTTACTAGCCGCTCACTGGCTGCATTGCCAATCCCTCTTTTTAAGCCCCACATTCCAGCCTGACAGCTCAAAGACCTGGCGTATGGATTGAATGAATGACTTTCCACTGCTGAAGGGGGAGAAAGGGATACAGTTGTTTTGATGGAGAGACTGAATCACTGATTGGATATTTATTCCCTGTGATCCCAGGACTTCTGTGGAAGATCTGAATGAAGACTCTGGTTGGCCAAGCCTCTGGTATTTACCGTCACTGAGGTCACAAGTCTTACATTTCATTCAATGTCAGTCCAAGAATCATTGACATTTAAGCTGCATGCAGTTTTAGTGCAGATAAGACACGTGTATCAGACCTGGCAGTAGATACACTACACACTTTTCAGGCCTTGATCAGGCCTGTTGTTTCTGAAATGTAGGACTCCAAGTTACAGTTCTCAGGTTTAACAGCACCAAATCAGAAGCACTGGAGTTTCAGAGGACTAATCTAACCATTTATTAGAGTGGTAAAGTTGCAAAATTGATTCAGGCTCAGTTTGCTGAACTCTTCTCCCCTCAGGAGAGTTGGAGAGTGACATTGATTACCCTACTTATACTTTGTTGTTCTTTTACTCTCATGCACTGTTCCCCTCATAGATTACTTTATCCTGATCATATGAGGTTGCAACCTCTGTGGCTCACTGGTGAAGGTCATAGAAGACATAAAGAAGGTGCACAGTGAGTCTTTCTTGCCAAATGCAGTTAGAGTGCTGAACGCATGATCTGAATTTCGTGAAAACCTGTCTCCTGTTTTATTTTATTGTACCGTATTTATGTATTTTAAATGATGGCGTCTGTTGATGCGATGTCCTGTATTGTCAGTAGTCTTGTTTTGTGTTGTTTTTCTGTGCTGTTTGATGAAACCAAAGATAATTTTAAACTGTGTGGACAATAAAGTATGGACTAAAATTCTCTGTAAAGCTCTTAAAGTCAATTTGATTAAAAAAAAAAAAAAAAATCAAAGTTAAGTTCTATGTTCTCATCCAAAATAAGCAAATTGGATTAAAATATAATGTATAAAGTCCTCGTGATATTGGCACTTCTGTATATGGACAAATACAACCACCCACCTCCTCAATGCGGAAATATTTATATTACAGCGTTCTATAGAAATAAGCTCTAGACCAAGGAAGCATGCTTTGCCCATTCCTTTGGCATTTTTGTGCTCAGTGCATCCTTTATGGTGCAAAGATGGGAGGAGTGATGCAAAGCTCAATGCAGATGGGGCAGCACAACACTACGTTTTGGCATTTTAGTGAAGATTGCATAATTGCACAAAGAAAAGATATCTGAGCTGGTCTGTTTCTGTACACCAACATTTAGTTGGTAAATTGGTCATCTGTTTGCACAATCCGTTCCCTGAAATATGTAGTAACTATAGAATGATGCAGACTAAAGTAAATTAACATTCATGTATACGCTCTCCAGCCAGCAGGTACATTTAGAGCCACATCAGAAGTACAAATGTCACACACCTATAACAAGAAAAAGCTCATAAAGCCTTAAATACTGAGCCAAACACTGAAGCCAGAAGTAGTATAGATCATATAATATAGGTATACTGGGATATGTCCTCCTTGACCTTGCTCTCCAGTGGTCTCTGCACTTGTATTGTTAAAATAGACCCCCGAGGCTTTGATTGTGTAATTATCTCCTTGGCCCAAATCTGAGCCAAAAGAAGTGAAAGACATGAAATGAGGTCAGTGCAGTTAAAACCTCAAGACCAAGACATGACTTTCTTCTGCTTTCTCTCAGCCTACAACGACCTTCACTTTACTTTCCACAAACCTGCAAACATGCTCATGAATTTTACAGTTTCTGAGCAAAATATGAATCTGAGGCAAAGGTACAGACTGTTGGGTATAGTTTATTATCATATATTAATTTACTATTAAAATGTATTTAAGAAAGGACGCACAGTATTGACAAAAAAATGTCAAGTGAAGTAATTTAAGAGTTTGAATGTAGCCTTATATTGTTACTTGCATTACAATCCATCTTAATGGCATTTAACTATTGGATGGGTCTAGCTGGAAGCTATACAGTGACATGAAAGTTGTAGATTTCTGCATTGTGTTCTTAAATACTGGCTGGGCTGTTTAAAGTTGGCGTGTCTGCTGTCCTGATAGTTATTTGGCAGTAATTTGATGTGATTTGTTAGACTGTAAATCGTTGAGCTGTTTGAAGCCACGCAGCTTTCTAGTTAGCCACTACTCTGAAGTTGTATCGGATTCAGAAAACAAGGTTCTTTTTGAATTGATCCAGTGTATCCACTGATTTTTGTGTGCAATCTTATGCAAGTATAAATGTTTGTTTCTCTTGTTTGCTATTCTTTCCACATCTAAACTGTCTGAGTGACCTTATGAGACAGAGAGACAGAGTATGCTTTACTTTAAGTGGAATGAAGAAGGAAAAACAGACAAAAAGAGGTCACTTTACACTCAGTTACCATCTATAGCCATCATCACTGCCCTGCAGATCTGCAGCCAGCCAGACTCTATTCCCTCCAACGCCTCCTCCTGACCCTGGTCCCGTTCCAGCACTTAACAAGGATTTAATGTCGCCCAATCATCTGTCAGGCAGATCAGATCAGAGCTGTAATACACAGCAGCAGGTCCCACGGATGAGGCCACAACCTGATACAGAAGTCCTGAAAAACAACAGACGAAAAAGCAGCATAATCCCACAATTACTGTAATAACTCTCCCTGCGTGCTCTCAGTCACTCTTTCAAATGAAAATCTGATATTGACGAGTTGAGAGAGTATGTGATGCAGGGTCTCTTTGAACAATTGTATACATTGTTAGGTGGGTCATTCACAAAATACCAACTGGTGGTTTCCAACCCATTAACAATATGCTGGTGCTGCTGACAGTAGATATCAGGCTTAAATGCTAAAAGCCTCTTATCAAAGCTTTTATTCAGTAGCTCCTGATGGGAGATGTGAGTTATGTTTAGATGTTCTCTGACACTAAAGAGACACTAACAGGAAGTTATATGAATGTCAAGTATGCTAGATATCACTGTCTTCACTCCCTACTGTTATAGCTAATAAATCTGCAATATAACAATCTCAGAGTACGTCGAGCAGATTGATATAAAGCTCCGTTATCAGTTCTGAGCCACACCTTGTGTGTGTACTTCAGGGCTCTGACGTCTAGTGACAGGAACATGTCTGTATAAAGATTACATGAGAAAGAAAACATGAGCATTTGTTTGCAAAATACTACTTTCTAAAATGTAATCTTTATCAGCTATGTGTCATTGAAGAGTTCAAGATTGGAGAGAACAATGATTTTAGGATAATTTATTCTGTACTTATTGCCACATGTTGTGATCTAGCATGTCTGTTAATCATCTCTCAGATCAGATAGACAGCGGAGGAGGGCTGGATCAGTTCTTCTCATAAGCTCCTGTGCAGAAGTCTGCCAGCATTTATTAAATTTACAAATAACCTAAGACATAAATTATTGAATAAATCTTATACAAACTAAATGAGCCTGTAATGTAGCCTTTATTGAAGTCTACTACAGATTTAAGGGCATGATAAGTAAATGGAGATTGCTCATCTTGTACTGAAATTGAAATATTAAAGGAAAATTTCACCTAAAAAATCTTCAACCACAATATCCGCAGCCTGTGGTGTTCAGTACATCCCAGGAGTTTTTTGTGATGAAGATTTGTAGTTGTTTTTTTTATCCATATATGAAGTTGTTTTATTTTTTTTGTGCCTAAAAACAAACCAAACCTAAACCATAGCAGTGCCAGATCAGAAAACAGCTTTGTTTTTGCAACCAGTGACTCCTTACAGTGTTGGAAGGCACGGACAAACAATGTTATCTGTCAATGCAGATGTCAGATTAATAAAACACTTGTATGTTTTTGTCTGAAACCAATTATAAATGGTGTATTTTGTTGTTTTTTGAAGGACATGTTGATCACTTTACTTCAAACGGTTGTGTTTTTCCAGTTTATTGATTCTTCACGTTCAGAGTTTCTCTTGACAGCCGCCTGTTGCATTCAGTGGAAAGAACAATACTCGTGGTGAGACAATAGATAGCCACAAAATATTGAGTCTATGACATTTCCAGCTGCAGTGTCACACAGCTAAAGATATTTCTGCAAACTAAGCTGCATAAGAAACGTCTCACTTGTAGAGTTCCTGTTGTCCACATTTGGCTAATTGTCTGTAGAAATATATGGAATTGGGAAAGAACCTTTGACACAGTGTCTTGCTGCGGCATGACAGCTTAAAAAAATGTGCAGGAAAAAATTGTTTTACAAGCCAGCCTGTACAGACTTGATGTTTTTCCCGCTGATACGATGAGGCTGCCTTTTCAGTGTAGAGAAAAGCAGATACAACATGTCAAGGATCCCACACTCTCTCTCTCTTCTCCCTTTTTCTTTTTCACTCTCTGTAGCTACCTCTCTTCAACACTTTCTCTTTCAGTTTTCATCCAGAATGCAGTGCAAACATGTTTAGATGTTAAAAAGTCCAAAAATGAAGAAAACCAATTCAGTACATTTATATAATCTTGACCTTCATGTTTACAACAAAATTCATAAATTACTGATGTAATGATGCTGTTATAATCAACATAAAATCTTGATTTTCCAAGCTATTGAGACTTAAACGCATCAAAATTGAACAAATACTCCACTTTTTGATCATCTGTACTCCAGAATATGTCAGGATTTCTTATGAAAAATTGACACTTAAAACATTGAAGTTTGTACAAATCACACGGCTCACACAATCTATTTTCTTTTTGAATAATGTTAAATCTGCCAAACTCAATAAATGGAGGAAGAACAATGGTTTTGCGAAGGGAAGATGATTTTAGTTTCTAGATATAATGTACCAAATAATTCATGGTCTTACTTTTGTTTAATAGACTTAAATGTGCTTAATTTAGATTTTGATATGGTATTTCTTACCATTTTTCCTCAAACATGATGAAAAAAATCTTACTTTTATAATGTTAATATTACACCATAAGTTGATTTACGGCAAATTGATTATATCAGCCTCTTCAAATAGTGAGTAATGCTGTTTAGCCCACTGAGAACTGTGTAAAATGCTCCAAATAACCAACTCTTGGTTTATTCTACCCTCTGTTATTTTAAACAGGCAATCCAACAGTGTAATTATTTCACATTTCTGTTGCACTGACAAGGGTGAGTCAAACGTTTAATAATAATAACTTAATGTGTTTGGCCGCGTTCTGAATCTACTGTAATGAGTTGCAGTAATCTAAGCAGCATCATTCATAGTTAAAAATGGTCTAATTTTGGTGATGCTCTAAGATGACCTTAGAGCATCACCATTCCATTCATTTATTGTGGGAATGGGAAAAAGAATAAAATTTAGCTCAGAGTCTAAAATCACTCCCTGATCTGTAACATGTCGTAATTTGTTTGGACAGACCAGTAAACACTGACTGCTTTTGATCCTACAAGTACAATCTCTGTTTTCTGCTCATTTCCTTTTAAAGAATGTTTACTCATCCAAATACTGATATTGGTGAGACATGTAAAAAGACCATTCAAGGAACTGGTGTTGTGTGATGAGAGACAGTTGTGTATCATCTGCATAACATTGATATTTGACATTATGGTGACTAATTATGTTGCCTAGAGGCAGCATGTATAAAGAAGAAGAATAGGACCTAGAATGCTTCCTTGAGGAACACCGTATTTAATATCAAATGTCTGAATGAACGAAACCAATCAAGCACTACACCAGAGACCCACCCATTTCTCAAATGTATTGATTAAAATGCCATGATCAATTGTATCAAACCCAGCGCTCAGATGTAACAGAATGAGGACAGCCACATTGTTTGAATCAGTCATTTACTATCTTTAATAATTCTGACTGCAGACTGGAATTTTTCAAATATATTGTTAGTATTCAGATTATCATGTCAGTCAAATATAATCTCCCAGAAGTAAGACAGTATCAATAAAATATAATTAAAGTATCATAAACCATTTATGCAGCAGAATGTCCCCTGTCAATGTTATATTAATACACATTATTTGATGATTATTACTGATACATCAATATTTAAACAACATGTTAATGTTGCAGCTGTTTTACTTAATTTGCGGTTTATACATCTGGGTAGTTAATCTGTAACAACAGATCACATTTTATAAACCAGTGACATGATTAAAATGTAAAATCTGAATTAGGGCCCAACCCATACTGGATTTTTGGGACCAATACTGATATTAGGAGGTAAAAAAAATCAGCCGATAATCTTATACATACAGAATATAAACATAAACACACTTTTTTTTGCAGTGATCCCTCAAATGTGATTATCATACACTTGTGACAAAAATATGTAATGGAGGCAGGATATTTTACAATTTAACAGTAAACTTTATTGTATAAAATGACATGAGTTTACTGAAACAGCAAACTTCACAGGGAATTTAATAGTTATAAATAACTATAAATAAAACGAACACAGAGCAAAAAAACATATGAACATATATCTTAAACTTGAATTAAGAAAAATGATCAAAAATACATAAAATGCTGCCTATGTAACTTTAAATTTAAAAAATATATATATCAGCGCAATATCGGACAACATATATGCCAATACCGATATATCTGTCAAAAGTGTAGTTACCTAGAAATGTAAAGCAATTACCTCAAAATTGTAAAATACAATTGTACACAGTTTATATCTCCTTTAATTTACAATATACTATAAAAGCAAACCCATTAATCCCCTGTAAACACCACATAGCTCTATATATTCTGAAAATAATTATTTTAGTCTTTAAAGCCTTATATCCCTGTTGCACAATTCAGTACCTCTTTGGTGTAAATATAATCCGAGTCCATTCCCTGACCGTGTGAGAATGAATAAAAACAGTAAAAAAAAAAACACCACATCAGGGTAAACATTCATGCTCCACTTGTGTGACCCTCCCCTCCCTTCTCTTTATATAAAGCAGGGAAACTCCATCAGAGCATTTAGAGACTCTCAGCTGGAGATTAGTGAGACAGACGGCAGCACATCAAGAAGATACCGGCCAGGATTTACCAATCAGATGTTTCTGCAATGCCCGAATTAACTTAGTTTTTAATACTGCGGGATCTTTGCATCTCTCTGTCGTAGAAAGACTTTCATCTGGCTTTTATCTGCGTCTCTTACGCATTGATGAGTTGTGATTGCAGCGGGGATGTAGAGCACAAAGTCAGACTTACTTTCCTGACCTTTTTATCATTTCTGGGACAGTTTACGCATCTTTTTTGGGGTGCTTGTGTGATAAAAGAGGTAAAAGCACCACCTTGCAAACCGCTCTAATCCCACCGCTGTCGGTTAATCCAGTTCCTCTTCATTTTGTTATCGACACCATGCTGTCCAGTGTGCGTCGGCACAGCCTCCGCCTGCAGACCGAGCTCCACCGCTGGAGCATCTGCGACCCGGGCAGCCACCTGCTCCCGGACAATTTCCTGGCCCGGGTCCCCGCTTGCATCGCCCGCTCCAAATCTTGCACCAGTTCCGCCGGGGAGTCGGACGGGAGCCGTGGGAGCTGGTCGTCCTCAGACTCGGTCATCTCCACCGACTCCGCCGGGGAGCCAGCGGGACCCGGGAGTCCATACCGGGTGGTGCTGATAGGAGCCAGTGGAGTCGGTAAGACGGCATTCGCCAGTATCTTCGCTGGTGCAGCGGACAGCATGGACAGTGATGACTGCGAGCTGTGTGGAGGTGAGAAAGAGATAACTCTCATATATAACAACCATACTGAAACTTATTGTACTGTCATCATTAACCAACACACCTAAAATTATACATAATACTACTATACTGTACTATAAATAATATATCAATACATAGTACAAATGTCAAAAACTGCATATTATTATGACAACATACAGAAAAAATGAGTTAAATACCATAAAGTTTGATCAGGTCACAATATAATCAATGTTAAGCACCACACACTTGTTAATTGAATCTAATAAAACCATAATACTGTAATTATTTTAATATGTGCATTACACTGGTGTCAATAACAGGACTGTAAGTCTCTGATTTCATTGATGTAAAGATGTTTTTGTTTGTTTGTTTGTGTGTAATTTCAGATGAAGTGTGTGAAAAGGAAATTGAAGTTGATGGAGAGCCTGCAGTGATAACTCTGTTGGACAGATGGGATGCAGAGGTGAGATAAAAAAAAAAAAAAAAACAGACTTGTGTGAATCAGAGGAGCCTGTATGCCAGCATGTGTACCCTACTGAACATCCTTTCTCTAACTCAGTGTTTGTTTGCTTTGCAGACGGACAACGAATGGGCTCAGGAGCGCCACATACAGACAGGTGATGCCTACCTGTTGCTGTACTCTATAACTGACCGGGCCTCGTTCCTACGAGCCTCTGAGCTCCGGATAACCCTGCGGCGCTTTCGTCCTGCCCAGCACACACCGATCATCCTGGTGGGGAACAAGTGTGACCTGGTGCGACGCAGAGAGGTGTCCGTCAGTGGTAAGGGCACACAGTCCCTCTCTGTTTGTGTCATTTTTCTTCTACATGCATATAAAGATCTCTAACTCACTGATGTTCTTCCTGTTTCAGAGGGACGTGCCTGTGCTGCCGTGTTTGACTGCAAGTTTATTGAAACCTCAGCCGCCATGCAGCACAACGTGTGGGAGGCCTTCCACGGCATAGTGCGACAACTGCGTCTACGCCGAGACTCGAAGGAAGCCAACAGGCGCCGCAAGCACATAAAATACAGCTCACGCCGCGAGAGCCTTCCTATGAAGGCCAGGCGTTTCCTCGACAAGATGGTGGCTAAGAACAATCCCAGTGTGGCGTTCTGGCTGAAGTCCAAGTCCTGCCATGATCTCTCCGTGCTGTAGGAACCTGACAGACACTCATACGCTAAACTCCTGAGCAGGTGAACAAGTTTCAGCCTGGCAGACAAACTATGTGGACGTTGGCTGGATGGAAGCCTCCTTCTAAAGGGCTCAAAAATCAGCACAGTGTACACGAGAGGTGTTTAAAACATTTCTGCGCTGCTGTTCACATATTTCAGTCGAAACTAGACTGATGGACTGAGCTCAGTCTCTGAGCCTTTGTGATGGACCGGACAGTCAGCCGATGGGGTGACATTCTCCGAGGTTGGAGGTCAGAGGTCAGCTGATGGAAGCTGAGAGAAGAATGTTACGTGTTTGCTCATTTCACATGTTTCTCTCTGATCTTCTCTTTCCTTGTCTGTGTCTCTATTACTGTTTTGCTCTCATTCCTGCCAAATTTTGTCATCTTTTGAGCCCTAAGTGCTAAGATTACCAGTCGTAAGCTACTGATGATGAAGTGTGGTCTTGATTTATTTTGTATAATGATTAATTAGTCTTTATCTTCAGTTAATTTATAAACTGTTGTATTTTGCACTTTCTGTAAATAAATACTAGACTGATAATGTGCCGTATTTTGCTACTTTGAAGTCGTTTCAGTGTTGCTTATTGAAATAAAGTGACATCATCCCATTTGTGGGGGAAAAAACTGTCTCTTTTGTCTGTCTGAACCTCACTAATGAGATATTACGATGGATGACACAGATTTTACACAAAAGAGACACTCAAACATTAACACAACTGAGCTGATAAAAGATAAGTAAGGTGGTGACATTAAAGCTGAACTTTCAGAAACTAAATCAGTCTCCCGTGTGTGTGTGTGTGTGTGTGTGTGTGTGTGTGTGTGTGTGTGTGTGTGTGTGTGTGTTTGTGTGTGTGTGTGTGTGTGTTTGTCCATGCCAGCTGATCGGGAACAGTGATTTGACTGCTCAGAGACTGATCAGACATTTGGGTCACAGTGTGACATCGAACGTCCTGCTCAGAAACCCGGCTGCTCAGATCCCAAACTCAGCTTTGTAGGAAAAAAAAGCTGTAAAATTCAAGAGAATATGTTGCCAAGGTAACATTCAGAGGAAGTGTTTGTGTATTTTTTTGTATGTTCAGTCCAGGGAGCGCCAGGCAGATGGTGTTGGAGCTTCTTGGCCTGAATATCTATCAGGTTCCCAGGCTTTACATAATGGAGCAGCTTCCATCTGAATTAATGGCTTCATCCGCTGAACCGTCAACGCTGCAGTCTCAGGTTCTGGTTTAAATACCGGTCTTGTGAAACAGTGACTCACTCGCAGCCTGTTTCCCTGCAGTTGCAAATTCACACAGATCTCTTGCCTTGTTTCCAAGCAGCTCTCTATAGCTCACTGCTCTCAGTCTAGGATGGTGGTAGCATGTGTGTCAGGATGTATGCAAAATAATCCCTGCTTTATGTGAGGTTGTGTCATAAAGATAAGGACAAAACATCTGGCTGACATCCCATCTTTAGAGCATTTTAAGGACATTTTTGATATATACGCATTTTAGTGTTGGGAGAGTTTAAAGAGACAAGGTCATGAACTGGAATCAAACCTGCTGTTTAACAGTTTCACGTTATGTTCCTTGACCTGCTGAATCAGCCCAGATGACCACATAGCTTTGCATTCTTTTGAGGCAATGGATTGTCAGTGCAATCTGTTAGTCCTATTGTCTATGCACAGCTGCTTATCAGGTGCTGCTACTAATGGAAAATCTAACAGGAAACAGTCCATAGGTCAAAGTCTGAAGGGAAGTGAGAAACTTCAGCTGAACAGCAGATTTCAGGAGGAATTTTTCAGATTATTCGTGTCGTGTTTCTGTTGTTATTTTTCTCTTTTTATTCACAATTCAAACATGGCCAAAAGATTACAAAATCTGGCAAAATTAAGTTTGTTTTTCCTGACAATAACACACAAACTAAGATCATCTGAGGCTTTATGGAAGATCAGTGAAGCAATATTTAGTGATATTGGCTTTTTGTTGTACAGTACTATACATATCATGGTTCTATTCTTCTCGTCTTCTTCTCTCTTGACAGCTTCTTCTCTATTGGCTAGCGATACATGAGGGCAGGGTGATTAGACAATCATTAGATCCAATAAAACATTGCTGGTTAACACTTGGTTAACGTTTGACCAGACAGTGTAGGGCTCAGATCACTCCGAAGTCAGAGGAGTGACTCATTCGATCTCTTCAGTAAGGTAAGTCACCTCAATCTCCTGTCTCCTGGTTTTGGAATAGTTGAGTATTTGGAGTGGGATTTTTTGGGGTTGTGAGTAGGACAAAAACAAGGCTGCATCTCTTGGTTTTTATAGATTGTGTTTTGAGTTTGTGATACGTTGAGTTTGTTGAAGGAGTGCTGTGATCTTGACTTGACTTTGGCAGGGCCTTAGTGTCAGATGTTGGCATATCTGACAACCGACTGCTCTGTCTTTGTGGGTTCCTGGGTTGTTCTCGGTGCCTCGCTTTGGGGGGAAATTACCTGTATGGGACACTGGATTTGGTATCATAGAAGCTGACATCTAGGCTGTCAAAGGTCATCTAGTCATTGCGCTGAAAGAAGAGAGAGAAAGAGAGGGCCTGCAACGTCCAAATCACTGTGTCCCACAGCGTTGCCACTTGATTCATACAGTAAATAATTCAATTTATACATATTTCCCTCACTGTAAGTCAATGTAAGTGAGTGTCTGTACATCAGTAATGTCAATATATGGCTTTTTAGTTTAACATTCACCAGTCAGCAGGTTTAAGGTCAACATGGGACAAGAAATACTAACAAATTACAGAAAAAAAGTTGGAAACTTCAAGTAGAATTTGTGTTCTGTTAAAAAGGAGTGTATCAGGTAAGTGACATTTGAAGTATGCTGTGCTACAAAAAGGTCATTAGTCACCACTCAATGTCACCTTCACTTTTCTGTGGTAGCTAACTTCACCCTTCTTTCTTTCTTTCCAGCGCAGTACAAAAGAACGACTCTCAAAAAGAGTCCAGGAATCATAAACATCAAAACATTAATAAGAAATTGGTTAAAAAAACAGTAATTTAATGCATGTTATGTCAGCTTTGTTTGACATTTATGAAAACTAGTCATGTTTTTTTCTGTGGTTATGCAAAATGCTGGAATATGAAATGTTGTTTAAAAATACAGTAAATATTCTGCAGTCAACTTGAAGATACTGTAAAACTGAGATTATAATTTGTTTGCTGAAGATACTGCTGCTAAGCAACATCAAAGTCAATGACACATAAAATTATGATTTAATCTTCTACAGAGAGAGTTGTTGTTTTTAAACACAAAATCTATATGTGAAGAGACAATGTTATTGTAGACTCTGAGATTCATTGGGGTTACAAACACTATTCATTGACCTTTTGGTACCTGCGTCATTGTGAAAAGAAATCAAGTCTTTCACTGCATTTCAACGCTGACTTTCAGTTTCTCCCTGTGAACTGAGGTGTGTGGTTCACCTGGTTGTGTAGGCGGAGCCACACATATGAGGACTTTAAGTTCCTATTCAGCTCAAAGCATGAGGCAGAGAGCAATGCGGTGTACATGCATGGACTCTCAAGGACAAAGGATGGATTTTCTTTGTGAATCAATAGAACACCGCACTGGGTTTAACTGTTTCTAAAAGGATTATGCAATAATATTTCACTATTTCTACAAGCATGAGATATGAAATTAGCAGCAAATGAAGTGGAAAAAATGAAATTTAAATGTGTAATTTAAATCCTCCTCTTCATGTCACCTCTCTGCCTCCGCAACCACCTATCCCCCATATCTCCTCCTCCTCCTCCTCTTCCTCTTCCTTCCCAGACTGTGATCATGACACCCATGGTGCATCTGTTGTTGCTCCCACTCCTGTTCAGCATTGTGAGTACATAGCACTGCTGCTGCTGTCATGCAATACATATTCATAGTAAACACTTGAACCTGTGAAACAGTCAATGTAGATTAACGCTTAGATTTATTAACATATCATCTCTGGAGCAGTTTTGGTACGTAGGAACTGCAAGAGTGCTTATTTATTCTGTACAAATTATAGTCAGTATGTGTGCAAGAAAATCTTTGGTCACTTATTTAAATCGCTGTGTAAAATGTGACTAAACTGAATGTCAGTGCTTTGTGAGTGGCGGTCTGTAGACTTTGCTCTCCTGTCCCCCAGTGGAATATAAGAAATCCCCAACTTGCCCAGTAATTTTGGTTCAATAAATAACTGGGCTGTAAAACCCTGCCCTCAATGTCTGACTACATTTGGTAACCGCACAGAGCTGGAGTGGAAAAAGGGCAAATGTGGGCGTGAGTTTGAGAGGTTTCATTCCACCTGAGCATGTGTACTGTATTTGATGACCCTTGACCTGTGTGTGTGTGCTCTGATAGGCTGGTGGGACGAGTCTGGAGGAGAGGAAGGGCCCATTGGCAGAGTTGGTGCAGTCAGTGCCAGAAGGGACACCCGTGCCCTATGCCATCTATCAGGTATTACACACATGCCAGCCAAGCCAAGTCTTGTCAAAACTCGCTGTCATGTGCAAAACATTTTTCTATATTTTCAGGTTTTAAGCATTTCAAGATGTTTGGTCACTTAACCTCTATTTTTTAATAAAAGGCATGTTTAGTTTCTCATTTGTGTTCCTCATCAGATCTGTGATCAAATCAAGTCTCAAAATGCTATAAAATAATGATTTTTTTTCTCTTCTGTTGTCATTTTTCATCACTCCATAGTTTCAGGCGACCCATGCAGGTGTGAACAGTTTCAGGCTGACTGGAGACGGCAGTGATGCCATTAAGATCTCAAAAGATGGGTGGCTTTACCTGGAGAAGCCTCTAGAGTGGTCTCATGATGCCAGTTACAAGATGACGGTAACGTGGTCTTCTGTCTTCATATAAACAAACCTAAAACTATACTCTTTGTAGAATTATAGTATAAATATAAACATGTATTTATATACATTTCTGTGTGTTTGTGTGACTTTATGCAGGTGGAGGCATTGGCAGATGATACAGTAGTGGAGGGTCCAGTTTCTGTGACCATTAATGTGCTTGACATCAACAACCACGCTCCACAATTCAACCAGAGTGGCTATTCAGCTTTGGTCAGAGAAAACAATCCAGCAGGTGTGTGTGTGTGTCAGGAGTCCTCAAATAAGAGGAAAAGAAGCACTCCTAATGCAAAAAGCCACTTTTTTTTCCTGCTAACAGCAGCCCTAGGCACAATTTATACAGCTGTATTGTATGTGCACATTTAAGGCAACGAGTACACAGTGGCAACAAAAATGGTTGCTCCTCTCGTGAAGCGATTCCTTTCCCCCAACTTTTCTAGTTTGCCTTTTTAGGAACCTTTATTTATTTATTTTATTGTGCATGTTTGAGCCCATAACCCTAACTGCAAAACACATACTTACTGGAAAGGATTTTTATATTCATTTCCCTCTTGTTCACTCTCTAGTTTCTGTTCATTTCAGTATATCATAAATATCAACTTGCAGAAAAATTAGTTAGATCACATATAAGATTAGATATCACATCACAGTGAACATTTAGTCTTTATATTTAGTCAAAGTTACAGTTGTGTGATAATTTGGGCTTTGAAAACGGATCCCTGTTGTTACATTCAAAGACTCTCAGCCTGCTGCCAAAATAACATTGCATTTAGAAAGTATGAACGGTGTGAAAAGTAAATCATGACTTTGGCAGGTTCTTGGGTTAAACTCCACCACCTGTAGGTCAGTCTTTACAAATTTCATGCTATGCAGGCAAACTTTGTTCAATCCAACAAAATATCAGGCTGCATTTTGGGGAAATGTGTATAAAATAATGAATAAGACATCTAGAATATCTCCATTTGATGGAAAGGTGCAGCCTAGAAAAATATTTCACTCAGTGTAAACAGCATATAACTTTGATGGACAGCTGATACAACACAATGATACAACACATTAATACGTTACTGTCAGACAGTGTGAAATGAGATTATTTTTCCAGCCTTAAAGGTACTTAAGGGGAAATAAAATGGGAGGACTGTCTTGTAAGGGGTTAAAAAGTGTCTGTTTGGCAGCAGGCTCTGATTTTTTGGACGTGGGTGCTTTCTTGAATGCACCACTGCAACAGTTTCTCAAACAGTCCCTTGTTCCAGCTGCAATGATGACATATCTTCGGCAAAAAGTCAAGCAGCTCAAGCAAGTTTACAGTCTCTGCAAACCGATTTTCATACTGTACTGTCCAAAAAAACTCAAAACTACTGTTCTTTGGAATATGTTTAGCAGGGAGGCTAGTAGACTGCGGTTCTTTAAGGCTATATTATTAATAGTTTCTGTCTGTTTGGGTCAAACAGTTTTCTATTCCAATCATGTAGCCTCTATATTTCTGTTTGTACTGATGTGAACCAGCCAGCACAGCATCTCACTGTGGTAAGAATTTAACATCCATTTTGTCTGTTGTTCCAGGTGTCCCGTTTACCCGCGTGTTTGCAATGGATCAGGATGACCCCACAACTCCCAACGCTGATCTGAGATATAGCCTGGTCAGCCAGATCCCCAACAAAGGCAACACTGCCCTGTTCCAGATAAACCCCAACACTGGAGAGATCTCCACCACGAAAGAAGGTGATACATACATGCCTGTGCACACACACAGATACACAAATATAAACACAGATGCACAGAACTAGGTGCACTCTCCGTGGGAATGTCTATAATCTGTCCATCTCTGCCTGTAATCTGGCAGTATAGTGCCACTGTAAATCCAGATTACACAGCTCATCTTGTGCGCTCAAGATTAACACTGATTGGAGGCAGATTGCCTAAATGTGTCGCGTGATGTTGATCACTGATTACTTTGAGTCTGTTTGTGGGTCTGAGGGAAAGTTTTTATCACATTTCTCAGACAGCAGACCCTTATGAGAGCAGAGAAATTTTCCTTGTAGGCCACTGGTCTATATGAAAACATGTTTGTAATTTGATGTATGTGTTTTCTTCAACAGGGGAAAAGATGCTGAAGGCCAGAGAGGCTGTCCAGTATGGCAGAGGAGAGGAGCGGAGCATTGATGATCTGAAGACAAAGTTTGAAGAATACTGTCCCGCTCCAACGATCCCCTTTGAGCAAAACCCCTTCTTCTCCTGTGTGGAGAGAGCAGGTTTGTGTGCAGATGGGTCTAGACCAGTGTTTTTCAATACTAGTCCTGGGGCAACCCTGCCCTGCATGTTTTAGATGTTTCCCCGCTCCAACACATTTGATTCAACTGACTGGGTCGATATCAGGCTTCTGAAGAGCTTGATGATGAGATGATTATTTGAATCAGGTGTGTTTGAAGAGGGAAACATGTAAAACATGCAGGGCAGGGCTGCCCCAGGACCAGGATTGAAAAATGCTGGTCTAGAGTAGAGCTACAACATTTAATTGTCAATTAGAATATCGATTGAAAATTAATCAACATCTGTCTTCACATTATATTAATTGTTTGAGTCATTTTTAAAGCAAAAATGTCAAGAAAATCACTGATTCCATCTTCAGTAGTGTAAATATTTCCTGGGTTCTGGGAATCTGTTTTTTTTTAATAAAATAGAAATAGTCACAACTTGCAGTCTAACACAGCCTCTTGGATGGTGAAGCCTGAAAACTATGTAGAACTTTACAAGAAAAGTTTAAAGAAGAATTTAAAAGAAAATCATGATAATAAAATGATAAAATCTCACAAAGAGTTGAGAACCACTGATCTAGAGTGTGACGCACAACTGCATACTCACACTTAAATTCATTTTGGTGTGTGTTTCTAAAATCTCCAAAGTCACGAGTGATCCCACTCACAGGTTTTTTGTCTTCCACTTAAAAGCTGGAGCTCATGATGACACAGGGTGATAGATGGTGTCAGTGAAGATAAACAGAAGGAATGATTGTCAGCGATTAGTGCGGGTCGTGTGACTTATTGGGTGTTGAGTCGATGAGTTCAACCAGGGAGAGCGGTTAAGCCATCACTAATTTCTATGATAGGATCAAGAAGAAAAGCCTCAAACACTGCGGCTGAAGTAAACTCAGTGTGAAAATTAGAGATCTACTGAAATGTTCTTGTGGTTTCATCCCTTTCCACTTTCTTTTTGTTGCTTATACAATGTCTCTAATTGCAACCTTCAACTTCCTCTGTGTGTGGTGACAGAGATGAGGAGGCAGAATGTGGACCCCATGGAGGACCCAGACTACACTCTATTTGTGCGCGTGCAGGACCTGGGAGGAGAGACAGAGACTGCACTGAGTGGAAACACCAGAGTTCAGATCGTTGTACAGCAAAACCTTTGGGTCAATCCTGGACCCATAACTATTAAAGAGAACTTAAAGGAAACTTACCCTATGGTCATCGCAAAGGTGTGGCAGGGCAGAAAAAACAATTCTACACAAATCTCACAAATGCACTTATTAAAGTACTTTCACTACATAATACATTCACTACAGCTGCTCTAATGTCCATTAACTGACTCACTTCCCCTTTCACTCTGGATCCAGGTCCAGTCTAATGAGCCCAGCGCCATCTACAAGTTAATGCAGAAAGAGCGAGAGCTGAAATTCCCCTTCCAGATCAGAGAAAATGGAGAAATCTTGCTGACAGAGGAGCTGGACAGAGAAGACAAAGACATGGTAAATAACGAAGGAAACAAACGTATCTCATGTAGAAATAAAGACTACCTTTTAGAGAGTAATCTTGAACTTCTGTTGGTTCTGTTTCAGTACATCCTGGTGGTGTTTGCAGAGGATGACAATCAGAAAGAGTTGGATCCACCCATGGAGATTCAAGTTATTGTGGAGGATGTGAATGACAACGAACCAGTGTGTGAGGAGAATGTGTTTGAGGTGCAGGAGGATGAGCCTGCAGGTAAGATGTGTGTATGATTATCACTGATAACCTCTTCATGGTGAAGAATGTGCCACATATCCTGGAACATTCAGCCAGTATTTCTCTCACCATTTGCTTTGCGTTCTGTTTCTTGTGTTTCTGGTGCCGTTTTTCAAACTTCCAAGAATTACACTTAAGAATGATTTAAGGAGCCAATTTAGGAATAAAACAGTTCTTTTTTTGAATTCATTCAATATTCATTATATTTTAAATTTATATTCATAATATCTCCAGTAGCAAAAACCATGTGACATTAATAGCAAATAATATGAATTAAATAATAGAAAATTGGCTAAAATGGAAACATAATGAAAGTTAAACTGGAGCATGAAAGACATTCTGCTGCCAGTAGAGTTCATTAAAGAAATTATATAATAAGGAGAAGTTTGTACCACATTGACAAGTGCAATGAGGATGCATAGAAAGTTATTGCAAATGAAATAAATGCCAGCTTTATTCTTATTTGCACCCCTGATAAATACAAAAAAAAAACAACAAAAAAGAAAAAGTGGTGTAACATTTCATCAAATGCTCAAATCAAATGCAAATAATAGGCTAAACTCTTCTACTCTTAACCAACTAAGAACATCTTTATAGCTCTCTTAAATTTAAGAAAAGATAAATATTCTTAAGGTCACAAGTAATAAAATGATTGATTATTAATTTGATCTTTCATATAAGTTTGATAGATACAGGCCCTCATCACTTCCTGGTTCTTGTGTTTCCAGGCAGCCTTGTCAACAAGCTGTTGGCTCATGACGCCGATCAAGAAGGGACACTGAATTCTCTGCTGACTTACACCATCATATCCCAGGAGCCACCCACACCTGCAGCCTTCTCCATCGATGCCGCTTCTGGACAAATTCAGACGTTGCGCATGCTGCAGCGTAAAGAACACCAGATATATAGCCTCAATGTGAAAGTCAACGACAAAGGTAACACACACGCTGTGTGATGAAAGACACCTGTGAGTAAAAGTTTTCACTGCAAGCTGAAGTACTCATGACTTATGTCTCGCAGATTACAGCACAAACTGTAAGGTCATCATCAAGGTCATCGACGTCAACAACGAGCTGCCTCTGTTTGAGAAGAATGATGTAAGTATGTTAACAGCATGTGGTGAGCCAGATGTGGCATGATGCTTGTTTCTGATGCTGTTTGTGTGTGTGTTGGTGTGCAGTATGGCAGCCACACTCTAGAGGAGGACACACCATTGGGACACACAGTGCTGACCATCAGAGCCACAGATGCTGATGACCCAGACAGCGGCAGCTCCCGTATTGAGTTCCACATCTCTGCTGGCAACGATGATGGCGTTTTTGCTGTGCAAACAGATGGCAACGGCGTCGGCCAACTGGTCATAGCTAAGGTATGGTATCTCCATTTTCTAAATCTCCTACACAAACATACACAGATGATTTCATGCAATACACTGATCTTTCATAAGCCATCTGAAATATTTGGGGTCCCTTGTACCTTGAAAAAGTTCCCAATAAACCTCATACAGTTTATGTTTTTGTTTTGTTTATATACCCTTGTAAAGGGATACAACGAGAGATTATTTGACTACAGATTGATTCATTTCTTGTTTGATTAAGACATTTATTTTATAAAAAAACAGAAAACCTGAGTCTGAGTTTACTTGCTTATGTCTAACCAACAGTCCAAAAGACCCAAAGATATTAGACTTATATTGATAAAACCTGCAAATTTTCACATTTAAGAAGCTGAAACAAGTGAGCATTTGACATGTTTGCTTGATAAATGAGTTAAACAATTAATTGACTATCAAAAAAGCAATTGCAGTTCATGTTTTGTCAATAGAATAATCAATTAATCAACTGACTGTTTCCGCACTACTTTTATATATGTCACTCTTGGGATGGGAGTGTTCACCCAAAAACCTAAGAGCAGCCCAGTAACTTTATGTCCCGATGTTATGGATCAAGATGCATATCACACAGACGTTAGAAATGAAATATTCATCATTTCATACATTACTCGGCAGTACTCGTCGCTATTGTATTACAGCTATTGGTCCAAGTTCTCTATTATCTGTTATATAAAATGCCTGCTGTGTTGGATAAGTATATGTTACCTAACAAATAAATTCATAAGAAGATAGTACAGAATATTTCATGGCAACATAAACCTCTGAATCACAACTGTTCTGTGATCTTTAGAGGACTCTGCAGTGACCTTCAACGCGCTCTCTGCCTCCCTTATTCCTGGTCCCTCTAACCAGCCCATCTCTCTCCTCACAGCCTTTGGACTTCGAGTCCACTCCCACCTATAAGCTCCAGATTGATGCTCGCAACCCTGAGCCTCTGATGAAAGGTCTGGAGTACGGCAGAGAGTCCACAGCCTTCGTCTCCGTGTCTGTCAATGATGTGGATGAGGCCCCAGAATTCAGCCTGGACATCCTGCAAGTGACTGTGCCTGAAAACACCACCAAGGGAACCGTGCTGCTCACTGTGGAGGCAAAGGACCCAGAGGGCAAAGAGATCGGGTAAAAACACACACCAACGGCCGCTCAGCATCGCAGTTAGAACTGATTCAAGTACAACAGCTATACAGGGGGTTTGACCTGGTAAAAGTGTGTAATACAGTTAATATACACAGTAGAACATACTTTAAGTACTTTAAGTTTTAGCAGCAATGTTCCAACACAGATACCCAGATGGATCTATATCTGTATGTACTCTGATAAGAGTGTGTATGGTAACAGATACTTTACTCAATTTACCTACACAGAATCTTGAGTGTGTTCATACCATTAGGAATATTTTACACTTAACATGTTTTTAATATCTCTAGTGGTCCAGCTGGCCTCTAGCACTTTATTACATGTCAGAGGAAGACCATCGCTAATAAAACACAACGAAGGGAACTCTGATTCCAGGGTGCAGATACTTTTCTGTTGTATGATTCATGATCTTTCAGGGTTTTTTTCTGAGGTTTTGTGGATGCACACATTATTCTACTAAATATTCTAGGTAAATACCAAGCGGTAACCTCGCAGTGCCTTAAGCTGCACTTCCTCTAACGGCCACTAGCTCCGAGAAAACTTTTATGGAATTGAAGTGACTGAGAAAACTACCAACTTTACTTTTCAAATACAGAACTCAAATTTTTTACGTCCTCTGTTGTGTGCTTCGGAGGCAATTAAAAAAAAGCAAAAAAAGAAATGTAAGGTCTAACTGTAGGTAGGTTTGGGTTTGTCTGAGAGTCTGTTACATTTAACTGTGGTCGCCTCATGTTTCCTCTTCAGCACCCCTCTCCCTCCCCCACACCTTTGTTCAAATTTGGATTTTTTTGGCTATGAAACCAAAAACAAACTTCAAAACACCCTCTTAGAAATCCACAGGAGACAACACTGACACCATGTTCATGTTCGTCTGCAGTTTAGGAGCCAGACCCTTACTAGATGTTCTGCATGATAGTAGCCTGAACATAAACACACCACATGTGTTTATGCTCTCATAGCTTCAAAATAGTTACATTAGATCAGCTTTGATTTACTATCACTGCTTTCCTACTGGCTACTAGTTTGTGGTTTCATTTGTTACGACCATCACATGTGCACAAAACAGACTATTGATTTGTTTTGGCTACCAGTTCAGTGTCTGAAGTGTCACAGGCACTTTCTGATATCGTCTGTGTGGATTTGTGTGTAATTGCTCTACTGTGTTGTGCAGTTTTAAGTTGGACGGTGACGCTAAAGGATGGCTGGTGATCGATTCTGCCACTGGAGAGATCAGGACTAAAGACAAGCTTGACAGAGAAACCCAGGAGGAGTTTGAAGTCACTATCACTGCCTTTGAGAAGGGTAAGATAATACAGTTCAGTCACTTATTATAAATGCCACACAGTTTTAAAGTTAATTCTGGTTTAAAATACTTTTCTGGTTTTATGCTGGTTAATTAAAGAGTAAAAACTGTGTTAACAAGGAAACTAAGAACATTTCTGTCTAAACAAGAGCACCATATGGAATCCATCCATTAAAGGATATAGTTCTTATTTATTGATGTTATAATTTTCACTCTTCGATTCCCCTCTACAGAGCATCCGGAGAAGGCAACTGATCGCGTCATGTCTGTGAGGCTGCTGGATGTGAATGACAACGTTCCCAAACTGACGGAGTCCCAGGCCTTCATCTGCGTGAAGAAGCCCGAACCTGTCATCCTCAAGGCCCAAGACGCAGACAGCGCCCCCTTCTCTCAGCCTTTCACCTTCACCTTAGCCCACGGCAAGAAATCCCCCAACTGGGACCTGCGCACTATTGACGGTAACACATATAACATGTAAAAAAAACCTCACATATTAGAAGATGTTAGAGAAGTGGATTTTTGTATTTTTAGATGTGATCACAGTCTTGTTTCTCTGTGTGCAGATACAACGGCGAAACTGACTCTGAAGAAAATACCAACTGAGGATAAAACCTTCACACTCCCCATTAACATTAAAGACAATGCAGGCATGGGTGTCACACATGCATTTGAGGGTGAGTCTTTAAATTAAACTTAAAGGGTTAAGCTGGCAATATTTTGCAATTTTTTTTACATCAAAAAATCCCATGAAAGAATAAAGCCAGCGGTGAATTGATCCTACTAACAAGTATTATCTGATTTAGTTTTTTGCCCTGAGCCATAGAGCTCCATAATTGTGCAAAAACACATCAATCAGCCATGTTGTTACACTGGGTGACATGTTCCTTCAGTATGATGAACATGGGCTCTGTAGTTTATTTTGGGTCAATCCCACAAACATCATAGTGCTGCTGTAAGTACTCACTAGCCCAAACAAACGTGTATCAATCCACCACTGAAAATAGTCCCTAACAAATGCAGTATTTTCTCCTGTTTGAGTAACTATTGCGAAAAACTACAGTGCCCAGCTGTTTTAAGAGACTACTGAGCTGTTTTTTGAATGAAAAAAATATTTTTATGAGCAGTTTTTTAAAGTTATATCTTCAGGAGGAAAAAGCGGCTCTTGGTTGAGAGCTACGGAGGGGGTAGGGAAATCAAGAACTATTAAGAGACGAATAATGTGTTGTCAGTTTTGGTATTTTTGTGGGATTTGACGACAACAAGAAAAACATAGAAAAAGCCAGCCATATCCGATCAAATGACACTTTACATCATTGTTTCTGATGATGGTTAAATGCATGTGTGTGTTGCTCTCTACTCTCTATACTCCAGTGAGAGTATGTAACTGCACAGAGCTGGGCTACTGCTACGTCGCACCAGGTGAGCACAGCTTCAAATACGGGATGGGAACCACCATCGGGATCCTGGCTGGCACTCTCGGATTCTGCAGTGAGTTTGACAAACGTCCTCTAATGTTTTTTGTTCTGTCCACAGAAGAGCGTCACACTGTACAATAATGTTATTGCCTTGTGTTGCTATAACTCACCGCTGTTTTTCCGTCTTGTTGCAGTTCTTATCTTCATCATAGTGATCAAACGTGTAAATAAAGGAGGCAAGAAAACAGCTCTGACTGAAGAGGGGGATCCCATGATGTAAAGAGTACACACACACACACACACACACACACACACACATATTTGTATTTCTTTACTTGTGAGGACTCTCAATGGCATAACACACTCCCTATTGCCTAACTTGAACATCTAAATGCTTAACCGCAACCCTTTTTCTAAACTTAGCCTAAACCTTATTCTAATCTGAGTCTTTTTTTCTATTTTAAGAGAGTCTTTTCAACATTTGACAAGTGAAAACAGATCATTCTTGTTCATTTATAGTGTTTTTTTCTTTTAATCGATGTGAAAAAAAAAACAATAAATACATGCATAACCCTCAAACAGCCCTTTTAGTACGTGACCTCCACCTCAAGGCCTAAAACTCAAAAAGGTCCCAACAAAGACTTATGTTTTGTGTGCACACACACATTTACTTTAGCTTATTTTATTTTATTTACAAGAGAGAGTTGAGCTTGATTAATAGGTGCTGTGTCTACTTAATTAACTGTTAGTTCCCATCCTAATCGCTCATTTATGCTGCTTGTTGACTTAATTTATTAAAAATGTGACTCCCAGACTCAGATTGTTTCATTAGCAGTTTCATCATCTCAAGTGATTCAGTTTATCAATGTGCCCCAGAGCTTGTTTTTGTTATTCACTTCTGCTTGAATGTAACAACCAAATGTTGAATATTGTGGATAGCTGGAAACATCTTTAATGTAATGTTAAGAGACGTCTTACACCCTGAATGTCGCTTAACAGAGTGATGAACAGTAACTAATCTGTTTTGTAATAAGCAGTTGCTGCTCTGTTTTCCAATAAACAAAAAACTGGGAACTCATTATCATTGTTTCTGTCTGTGTGGGTGCGTGAACATGTCAGGCAGACGCGTGGTGCTGCAGGTGATCGGTGACATAAGACATGAATATCTAAGCTTTCTCTTCGCTCTCTTTCATCAGGTAGCCTTCTGTTCAGATTTCTACTCTATTCTTCCAGTCATTACTATTGCTTCTGTCTTTCTCCCCCCCCCCCCTTTCTCCTCCTCCTCCTCCTCCTCCTCCTCCCTGCCTGCCGGTCTGTCGCTGAGTAGTCAAGGCCGGGTTACTGCAGAGAGTGGTGATGCTCTGACTCATCTCTTTAGACAGCGGGAGAACAGGCTGCAGATTGTTAGTGGCGCTGAAAGGAGGATGGCATGATTGTGGGCTTTTGTGCCACACAAAGAGGCCGCAACACACAAACAATACACGCAGAGTGGCAACACAAAACACACACATGTGAGAGTTGAATGTGGATGCCACATGTGCTACCACGGCCATGCATCCCCTCCAATCCATGTGCCACGTTTGTGAGTTGCATCATTACGTATGTGTGTGTGTGTGTGTGTTTGGGATGAGTCATTGAAAGTCCTGCTTCAGCTTCCAAAAGCCAGAGTGGAGTGAGCTATAGCCTTATAATGACAAACTCAACATGGAACATCTCTAGTGTTTATGTCTGTGCTCTCTCTTCACCTGTATCCCAGCAACAAACACACACACACACACAGTCCTGGGTAGGTGGTGGCAGAAGTTTAAAGATTGAGGGCCAGAAAAGAAGAGGTGGAGGAAAGACATGTAGAGTAAACTGTGATGGATGACCCGACTCTGGATATGAAACCTCACAATCACCACGCAGACACACATGACTTTGTTTTTGGTCTTTACACGTTCACCCTCGCTGTGTTGGGGAACCTTTTTATTCTAATATAGAATATATATAGATTTTGGCCTTTCACTATCATCATCAACAGTGATCGCTTGATTTAACACCAGCTAAGATTACAAATTTAAAGGCCAAGTCAAAAATATGTCAGATTTATTACATTTGTTACATGTCTATGTTTTCAGAGTGGGGAATTTGTCAGCCTGTTGATTGTAAATAATATTCACCCAAAAGATGAACACATGATGTGATTCTATTGCTGTTTTCAACCTCTGAAGTATCGCCTTTTTTCTTTTCTTTTTCAATTTTTGCAATTTTTTTAAGGCCTGAGCACCCAACTGAGTTCAGTGCAGGAGACATGCACCTGTTCCCTCTTATAGATTAATTACATTCTGCAGATCTATATGTGTTTTCAGCTTCCAATGATACAGTAAACTGATTCTGTACTCTGTAAAATGTAATAATTGACACAAATTTGTCTCTTTTTGAGTGATAGTTGTCAAACTGGGGAAGAAATATCATAGTGTCTCTGAATATTGGGAGCCTGACAGGTTGTGACTGTCCCAAGTGATGGATAACACTGCCTGAATTAGGTGTTGAGCTCCTCTCTGCTGTAATATTGTATATAAGAAAGTCAGTTTGATTACGTGTTTTTATCACACATCATGCATCTTAGTTCCACAGAACTATACAAGTGTGTTAATAAATGCCGTAAGCAAATGTGACTCTTTTATAAACTAGTCATGGGATAACGTCTGTGCTGAAGCGGAAATGAGGCGTGTAACAAAAACCAAATGACTGAAAATGTTTTGTGGAAGTGTTTAATTTCCAGTAAGATGACTAAATGTTATCTGTTACGTAAATACAATATGTGTTTTGTACACTTACAGTAAATGGTGATGATCAAAAAAACACGTCACAAAGTTTTAAAACGAGAAAAGAGTAAAACTCATTTCTTCTCTCTGTAACAATCTGTCATACAAGAGAATAAATTAGGTCACATATTCAACTACAAATAATCCCTACATACAAATATACAAGTTATTTCATTTAGACTTAAATATTTCTCTGTGAAATGTGTTCGTTTATAACAAATAAATGTGTTCTTTGTTGGATAATATCAATAATTTTATGTCAGTGTTTGATTCCAGGCATTAGTTCCCCCACAATACTATTTACAGACTACAATATATGGGACTTAATGACAGAGTGAATTGTTACCTGGAACCGTGTGAGGATATTTTTGATCACAGTTACCTAGAAAAAATTCTAGGTCATTGTCTCTGCCAGAATGACTCATTCCATGTTTCATTTCTACCGCTATAAAACAGACAAAACTGTCACTACAATAGTTTTTACTCTTTATGGGTGCCTGTAAATATTGTCTATTTTGGAGACGTTGCCATGGTAAACAGCTGTTGACTTGTATTAGTAATGATACTGGCCAATTGGCAAGAAGTTGCACCTTGTTGGAAAACTAGATTTTTTTTGCCACAATTAAGTGCCAAAACAAACAAGTATGTGTCTCATTGAAAGTCCTTGCTTTTCTTTGTCTTTAGAAGTTTGAAACCTTTATTAAAAGAGTGGCAACTCTTTACTTTAAATCCCCTTATTTAACATATATAAGTAGTCTATAAACAGTTATTTAAAGGTTTAGCATGCACTTATGTGGTGGAAAAGCTGTAGACCATGTCGAGGTGTCTTTGAGCAAAACACTGAATAACAAACGGCTGCTGATGAGTGAGACAAGTGTCTCCCAAATGAATGCAGCGCAAAAGTAAAACTAGATCATGATTCCAGGTTTGGTTATATAACATCTAGCATGCACATAAATAAAATTCATGGAAGATATTTTAATTTTAGGTTTTTGTTTAATTCGCATATAAACTCATTTCATTGCACAATTACAGAGCACAGCTGTTACACAAAATGTCCATCAGTGGATGGAAGTATTTTACGTCACCTGGTAGCATGTGTCATTTTAAAAGTGACAAAATTAAGTCTACTCATAGTTAGTATGCATACTTAAACAACATGATTTTTGACTGAGCTGTTCAGATAAGATATATTTTATTGTCCTCTTAAACAGAGAATTTATCTCCAGACGTACTTAGATAACATCCTCATAATCACACACTCCCAATAAGATAAATGAAAAACCAGTAAAATAATATTGCACTTGTATTGCTCATTGCACACTCACCATAAAACCATGAAGTATTTCATGTCAGTGTAGACTCTACTATAAAGTGCTCTGTGAACATGTAACTTTCCAGTAATAAAACATTTAACTGCTGCTATTTAAAATCTTAATGGAAGATGGAGCAAAAGGAATTGAAGAACTTAACTGCTGCAAAAAATATAATTAATTGAGATTGGTGGTGAAACAGTTCCAGGAGAACAAAAAATACCTATTATAAAATTTTTAGAAAAACATTTTGCTCTTTGTGAAGCTGTAAAATGACACAAGTCGTGTCATTTTCTGTTTGTAAGTATGTTGATTTCTTGTATACTAATTGCAAAAAGCATATAGTGTAAGGATTAGTATAGTATATACTGTGTGCAGTAGTATGTATACATATGTAGTATGTAATAAGAGCATAGCATAGCAACAGTTTCATCTCATGTATGACACCGTCTGGTACTACAGCATCATCTAGTGGCGATGAACAGACCGCTGTCACACTGTTAGTATGTAACTATCCTGACATCTCATGAAAATAACGTGTCACTGTCATATGACCTTTTTTTAGCGACAGCCTTGCCAGTCAAGGCTGCGCTGACTGTCACGCTTGCAACCCGATACACATTGACCTTCCAGGTGTTTGTAGGTTAGTGGGACGGTCCTGCTGCAGTCCAGGGGTGTTTCAGTCAATGTCAACTAAAACACACAAGACCACCAGGCGGTGTGTATAGTTTTATTAAACCATTCCATATACAAAACTTAACCCACATAAGTTACAATTTATACATACAACTGTAGATTAAGACGTGTAACATAATGCTAAAGCTGAATAAATAATTGTTAATACTCAAAAACAGCTTCTTTCAAATTTACATTCTGCTCATTTGTGTGAGTTAAAATACAGCAAACGCACAGCCGCGACCCTGTGATTAGTGTTTTACTGGAAGAGTCTCAGTAGAGTGGTCTGCTCCTGCTTTCACCATCACAGAAAGTAACAACCTGAACTGCTAACCACACAGCTAATAACCTGCCACAAAGAACAGAAGATGACAAGTTTTAAAATGCGTCCCTTTAAACCCACAAGCCTCTGAAAAGAACCACCAAACTCTAATGTCATGATGGCGACATGCGTTTAGTTAGTGTGTTTGCTTAGAGATTCACTTGCAGACTTTGAATCCACCACCGTCGCTCTAACCAAAGTAGTCTTGTACAGGAAATGGAACAATTCACTTTATCATTACATGAGAGAGAAGCCAGGTATGTGTCATTCAACCTGTAGTGGTGCATAGTAAAAGACCTGTTAAAAATACAGTGCCGTCGTTAAATATTCGGACAGTTTTGTTTTTGCTCTGTCCTCCAGCGCATTGGATTTGAAATGAAAAGCAATTACTGTGACAGTGGTTGCCAACCTTTTTGGCTTGTGATCCTTTTAAAATGGCTTGTTGAATGAGTAGTTGAACCACATTCCTTCTCTGATGGTTTCAGGTGAAGGATTTTTAAAGGCCTGAAGAGACAAAAGTATCCAGAATTGAATTAAAATCAGAAAAATAAATAGAATTTCGTGTAACAGGTGTATCCGTCTTCTTTCTTTATCCCTACAATCATCTCATGACGCCTCAGATTTATCTTGGGGCACGTTGTGGGGGGTAGGGGTATTCACCCTCTTTGGAATTTCTATCAACAACTTCCACCCCGAGTCCTTCAGCAGACGTGGAGGTTAAATCTTTTGGCACAAAAATCCGTTTGTAACAGCATCTTGTCGGCCACATGGTGAGGTGTGTATGAAACAGTTGCACAAGGATATTGGCAGCATAAATAACATGTTATGAAGGAGACTTTGACCCAGACTTCAACAGAGATTTTTAACTTCATATGAGACCGGATCTTCTCTTGCACTGCATACAAATAGAAATTCTTTACTTAAATAGTGTTAAAACAAATTCATCCCGACCGCTGGACACATGTGGACAGATTTTCTTAATATGGATTGTTTATCCGCAGAGTGTGCTTGTTGGTAGCGTACTCCTCAGTATGACACCGGTGAACAGCTTTCGCACAGCTCAGGACTGCCCTTCCTGTCTCTGTGCTCCTATCACGTGAGGGTTGAATGGAGCGACGATAATGGTGATGTCATCGCGGTACATGCGAGCGAGCTCCTCCGGTAGTGACAGCATTTTAGAAAGCCTCTCGTGGTCCACTGTGCCGAACTCGTTGTTTCCCACCGCATGGCGCATCAGGTGGGTCGCCGAGTTCTGATCCTCGAAAGCCGAAGATGCACGAGCTTTCCTCTCTTGCAGCAGCCCCTGCATCTGTCCCAGGGTAACCCTGTAGCCTCCAACTGTGAGCGGCTGATGCTGGTGCACCCCTGTTAAATATTCCCCAACAATACGAACCACTTCCTGTCTGTGGAGGGTCTCCCAGAGGCCGTCAGAAGCAATCACCTGAGTTGCATTCAGAAAAGACACGACTGTAACAGCAGATAATGTAAGATAGTTGTTTAAGTTATCATGCCTCAAATTAGAGGAGTACAAGAGCAATTACAAAACACTAAACATTCATTTTGTAGAGATACTGCCACTGAAAACTGGTTATGAAAACTAATTCTTTCTTCACAAAAACAATTTTTGTCTGCAAAGGTCACATAGTTCTCATTTCAAACCAGCCAAACAATTTGCAATCTTGAGCCTTGAAGCTAAATAATTCCTTTAAAGAAAGTCAAATCTGTTTTTTGTGATCTTCTTTTTAAAAGACACAGCCCACTCTGTCTTTTTGAACACTGAACAGATCCAGAAAGGAATTTTATTATACAATTTTAGCAAATCACAAAATGAATTTGCTATACATGATCAAATCTGCTGGTGCGGCAATTCAGCTGCTGTATTTACTGTTTCCCATCAAATATTTACTTAACCAGGAAAACCTCATTGAAATTAAACATCTCTTTTTCAAGAGTGTTCTGGCCATAAGTGGCAACTATGATGAAGTAATACAAAATATCTGTCTCAAGAACAGATCAAAGTAGATCCATTATATCCATATTTTCTCTTAAGAATTTTGTAATAAAAAGTGTAATTTTTGTAAATAATATGCATACAGCACTTTATATTTTGGTAAAAAAAAAAACAGAGGATTTGCTCGTCTCACCATGAAGCGATCCTGTGGCCGCAGTTTGTGGTACGTGATCTCAGGCTCAGCCGTCAGGTAGGGGGGAGTGTGGTAGTTTGGGGGTATAAACTTCGTGTGTTCATTTTCATGGAGCTGATCAGGTCCAGACTCCAGCACTCGCTTCTGCAGCTCAATGCTCCACTTGAACTTCACATCCCCAAACGCACGGAACGGCATGAGGAGGCCAAGCAGCCGGTCCTGTTGGGGGGAAAGACGGAAGGAGACGGACATGGCAGATGAGGAGGTTTTAATAAACGATATAACGACAATGAATGAGGCAGATTGGTAGGTACGGTACCTGTCGTATAACTGTTTTCCTCTCTGACGGAGGGTGTTCACCCCGTATCCGAGCAATCTCATCCTCGTTCTGAGCGCTGTGGTCATTAGAGAGTGTGTGACAACTGAATGAACCGTCCTCCTCCTGCACTCCCAAAATAGCCCGAGCATCACCTGAATTGGCTATAAACCTTTAGAAAGAGAGAGGAGGGGCAGAAAAATGCTTAGAAATATTTCATTCACTCAGGTTTATTTGACTTCAGAAGAGAACCATTTTACAACAGGACACATCTGTTTGGTCAAGAGGAAGTTTGTAATTCAAATAAAGAAAACACTAAGATAAGTTTTACAGATGTGTGTGTGTGTCTATAATCCGTACAGGTCTTGTCCATCGATGTGAGCCACACACGCCGTTGCTCCAGAAAAGGCCACTCTCAGAACCCAGTAGTGCAGGAAAGCATTTGGGTCTCCAACCTGCATGGCAAAATAACACGTGAGCCTTCAGACAGGGATTTGTTTTAAATTACACGAGGGAAGCAATGACACCTGAGCTCCTCTTTAAACCATAAAAGTTTAAATTTGGATGCTCACATTTTTTGCACAGCTGCCAAACAGCAAAGGTGATATTCAATACGAATCTTAATGTGTGAAACTGAACTCCAGTCCTGCAGTCGGACCAAATGCAATGACTTGCAATTTGATTCAGACATGAATACTGATGACTTGGGATTTAGCGACAATGACAACTTTGTCTTCTCAAGAACTGTCTTGAATTTGTGCCTAAGCATCTAGATATATAATATAAGCTTAAAGTACATGTGGACATGCGCTTTGCCATGAAAATGTATCTTATGCAACATGTCACTGTGCACCGCCTCAGGGCGAGAATGCTGCGAGTCAAGCTGCAGATCAAGCACTTTAAGCTTCATTTACATAGATTTTACATGAACTTCTGTTACAAGTAGTTTCAAATGCAAAACAAGTAAATATATAATCGCCTCCACATTTCGATTGCAGTTATTCAACATTGACTAAATATCTAGACTGTCAACTTTGATGAGTTGATTTTTCATCCACAGCGTTGCTGCCCTAATGTCTATTTTACAATACGAATTTCTGAGTAAAACTGAGAATTAAGCTCCAAATTTGGAACATGACTAATGTTACGGATTCTGTTCAGCAAAGTTAAGGAGGAAGTCAGACAAATGTTTATGGGTCTTATGGAGAACGTGGGCAAGATGCTTTTGAGAGAACCAGCAGCTCTGTTTCACATTAAGACAGTAGACAGTTCTCACCTGAGCCTCCAGAGAAATGTCATTGTCCAGCCTTTTGAAGGCATTCATCAACGCCTCCCGTGTGTCTGGAACTTCTCCTGGGCTGAAAACACAGAGAGAAAGAGGGGGGGGGGGGATGTATGAAGAGAGAGGAAATCAGAGGTTGAGAACAGAGACTAACAACTACACTATTGGCAAAACAACAGATGGGCCTGTGCTGGTGTGGGCGTGTTGCTACAAAATACAGAAGAAAACAAAGTAAGAAACCGGGAAGTCCAGTTTGAAATGTTAGCAAAAGCAAACACACTGAACAGCGATTTATTACACCTCAAGACTTTTCTCCTTTGTCTTGATGCTGTTTTCTAGTCCTCACCTGGTGAGATCTATTAACTCTTGCCAGTAGGTTCGGAGGCTGTTGAAGTAGAGAGTCTGAGCCTCCCTGCTGAAGTAGTCATTGGGGTGTTTGTGCCACTGCAGGATGGGACTGAGGGCCCTGCCAGCCTCCACCGCGGCCTCCAGCTCACACAGTGTGTCGTGGGGCAGCAGCGACACCGCTATGTAGTAAAAAAGCCTCTCACTCAGCGCCTGGCAAAGAGAAGAAGAACCTGAAACTTACACATTTCCCAGGAGAAAACTTCAGCCAGTGTACAGGCTCATTTGTTTACACTGTTAGATACTGTATAATCTGTCCCACAAAAAAGAAGATTAAACAATAAAACAATTGACAGTTACTTAATTCCTGGACAAGCTTCGATAACCAAATGGTAGAAGCTTTAGCGTAAAAAAATAAAATTCAAGACAGAAGTAATATTAATATAGTTTGGCACTTATGTACTGCAATTTCTTGTTACTCATCAGCTGTCATATACACCGACACCAATATATCAGCCTAGTTTGGAGACTAATTTGACATTTTCAACTTGTCAAAACATCCTCATTTGGTGATGAAAGAGGCATCCTTTTCTATTTACACTGTAGCATCACTCAATGAAAATCACTTGTACAGAACTGTTTGTTTTTAAACGAGGAACAAATCCTCTAAAGAGCAGTAGATTAAACACTAGATTATCATGACAGGTAGCACATGATAACAGAGTCAGCTGTACCTGAGCACAGGCACAGCCAGCATGGCCATCAAACACACCCAGCAGCATTCCTCGTGTCTGCAGGCATGTGGCGGCACTGCGACGGTCTTCTATAGGAGCGTTGGCTGGCAGCTGATTACTCTCAAAACCCATCACCGATGACACATTCTTCCCATCGAACTCTGGCACCTAGAACCACAATGTGTAAAAATAATAAGATGAAAGCTTTCATGTGGAGAACGACTGGAGGTTGACGGGCAGTGTAAGTGTTTTCTGTGTGCGTGAACGACCCCACAAACCTTGAAGCTGTACTCGTTGGCTTTCAGAATGGAGTTGACCTGCGGCGGACTGAGGATGTAGCTGTGGAGCACTGAGGTTGTCTGGTAACATCTTGAGTGTTGGTGACTCTGCCACATATGGGACGGCCGCTTTGAGGCAGGTCGGTGAATGATGGGTCCTAAGTGGGACTGGTGTTGTTGGCATGGTAACAAACCAGAGGCCAGGACCTTGGCACGAGGCAAACCCCTGAGCAGCTGTGATGTTACAGGCATGGCTGACGGTGCGCTGCAGACACACACAAAGAAGCATTGATCTTTACACACCGACGGTAGATGCACAGACATACAAAGTTCAAAGGTACAGCAGTCAAAAAGTAACAGCTGGATGTCCTTCACACAAGATGAATTAATTTTCAAAGAACACACTGTTCTCTTTATGCACTATTTAGCAAACAATGTGCAAAAAGTAACAGATCATCTGATTAGATCTTGAAGTTGGGACAGGTAGACAGTTGCAGGATCCTAAATTCTGATTAACTGAACAACAGTAACCCACCACATTGGCCAGTAACTTTAGAAACCATAACTTTTGTATACTTTAATATGCCGTATAATCTTTGGCATTTGACTTTTTTTTTCCATTTCATCCCAGCTGGTGACCATTCACATATTTTTCCTGTGAGCAATTCAGATTTAATCAGATCAATTGTTCAAACAAGTTGCTGATTAACTGCTTGTTGTCTGCAGAAACCTAAAACTTCTGGAAACTTCCATCCCATTTCTCTACTCCCTGGATGGTAATCAAGCCAAACATTAGGAAAATATTAGATATAAGGGCATTAAACAGGAAATTTAACTGTAAGATGAAAAGATCCATGATATTAAATCAGTGTAAATATTAGTGGCTGCAATTAAAATGTGTATCTGAATATTTGTTGGCCATTAAAACTTTGTTTTTGGCAGGTAGAATTTGTTAACTGTCTTTAAAGGTCAGTCTTCAAGGTAACTTTCGGACATTAGATGCGAGGGGTGAAGAATGGAAAAGGAAGAGATCAGGCGTGAAGAGCATGGTGGTCATAGTGGAGAAGGTGTCTGAAGATGATACCTTCATATTGAATTTCAATGTTTTGTCATCATAACATTATAGCTGCATTTCTAAACATTTAAATGAGTGATTAAGAAAGGAAGCAACATTCCTCTGAATAATCTTTATATCTTGCATGCAACATCTTGCTCAACAGGCATTCAGTGCGGGAATGTCAAACCTAGGAGACATTTTTGCATAACTTCAGATTGTGAAATTCTAGAGCCTTATTGCAGAAATGAAACATCATGACTGACAACATTTAATTTTTTTTGGTAGTAGTTTTGAGACAGTAAACTTTGTGTACTAAGGTTTCATTAAAATGTGAATTGGAGATTGCACCACTAGCAAAGCATGTGTTGGCTTCAGTTGCAGCTCAGAATAGGTCAGCAAGACTAAAAATAGCTCTGGCAAGAGTTTCAGCATTGACATTTGAATCTTGAGAAATGTTATTTCAGGTCATGGCCCATTGAACTGGATACTGACTGGTCTATACATCTGATATGCCCCCCAATTGCATAATTACATCTGCAGCTCCTCAGATCTTTTTTTTGTCGGTCTGGCTCTGGACAGAGATGCAGCAGCGGCACATGCCATGACAGCTCAGTTGAAAATCTGCGCTGCTTAAACGTTTAAGTGAAAATGCCCTGAAGGCCTAAATAAAGCATCCAAAATATCCTCCCAAACTCACGGTATGTGTGTGAGAGTGAGTCAGACAGACCACAGAGGGCCCGTCCCAGCTATGCAAGAAAGTTGCCATGTTTGTTATCATCACTAGCTTTTCCTAGCTAGCAACAAGGCAAGTCTATCTAACCTCAGAGCAGTTAGCTGGACCTGCAACACTTAAAAAAAACCGTTTCAGAGCTGTATGACTTACAAGCGGTGCCACAACATGACATTTACAGATAACGTGAGCTCTCCAACGGCTACGACGTGCGTCCGTAAACCGGCTTCATGCTAACGGTAGCTAGTCTGAGGTTCACACCCACTATCTATCGCTCACATTAGATACGACCGCACCCGCAGAAAAAAAAACCCTCTACAGCTAACTGTGTACAAACCAAAACGCGTGAACAAAGAGCAAAACTCAGACTGACCTCAACCGAAGGATGTGGAGAAGTTGTTGAAGTTCATGGTTTCACACCGACCCCTCCGGTCTGCTCTGTATCCTTCTGGAGTGAACGCTGATTGGTGGAGCCCCTGACAGCCGCTGTGACGTCACGGCAGCCCTTGTTATAAAACCTGAGAGGTGCGCTTCAACTTCACAGACTGGTACTGAGGTTAATTTGAGATTTTTGTACCTCTATAATCTCCAACAAACTAAAGGTACGTATTTATTCTGGACCTGTAATTTCATACTTTCTAATTCGCATGTTTTTTCCCCCCATAACTTCTCCATTTAAAGGACAAGACAGCTATGAAAACAGTTTAAAAAAATTATTCCAAACTACAAATAAATTCCCGAACAGACACAAAAGCCTGAATGTTTTCTAAATATTCTATGGATTGACTTGACTGTGCAAACAAACTACACATAGGAAACTCTCAAAACCTTACACCTCAGAAAGAACATAAGCAATGAGTAATTATATACTGGTATAATCATATTTATATTTAGAATATCTAAAAAATACATTTTTGGTAGAGATCTTTCTGTAAACTACATTAAGTGTTCATTAAGCTGAAACAGTAAATAGGCAAGCAGAGAAAAGTTGTGGTTCTTTAGCTTGTTCGCACCGAAAAGCCAAGCCCCCTTTTTTTTTGTTTCAGAGTGACTCAACTCTGAACTCTCACAGGTCACAAGGACAACAGCTGTCCTTGTGACCTAGATACACAACAATATTAATATATCATTGGTATATTGTAGCTTTGAGTTTTGTCATTCACATTTTATTGTAGTGCTCTATGTTTTTATTGTCAGTGATGTTGTGGCTGGGTATTATACTGCATGATATTATGGAGCACTATGCTGTTTCAGAAGACTGTATTTAACTGTAACTGTTTAACTGTCCTTAGTTGTTGTTTTGTTTGTTTTGTTTGACAATTATCATGGACACACAAGGAATTTCCAAAACAATAATAAACTACAAACTACAACTACTATATATCATGTTATAAGGATATCAATTAAGAAATTGTTACTGCATAAAATAACCAGATGTTTCTGCTTAATCCAGTGAATTAAATACGTGACATGAAAAAGCTATGAAAAAAAATTGTGTGAAAATTGCGAAAAACAAAACTGAGAAAAGACTGTCTTCATAACAAAACATTTTAATCAATAGAAACATTAAAATTCTTTACAAAAAATGTGATATTTACATCATAAAACAGCAGTGAAAAAAGTTTTTTTCTGTAAAGAAAAGTACAAAAAAGCTGCACAAGCTGTGAACAGTAAACATCTTCAGGAGAAATGCTATTAAACAACACTGACACTATGTATTACAGCAGGGAATTTATATCAGAAATCTCTCATCCACCATAGTCTTGTTGACAAGGTTCTTCCTTCCGAGAGCGATGCGGATCATGCGAAATATCTGGAAGGAATAAAATGTTAATTAATATAACTTTTATATAACAAAGTAATTGCATTAAACTGTATACACGCCTATGCAGAAAATACTGACTGTTTGCTGTATGTAAGTAAGCACAGCTGCAAGTATGAAGCTCTGAGATCCAAGGTCAACGACACAGAAGAACAAAGTATCAAACATCAGCAGCGTGGCCTCGTTTCCATAAAACAGCACATCACTGAAAGAGTGGGCCTCGTCTGCAGAGAGAAACGCAAACAGTCATTATGTACACATAGATACGTACATAAACAAACAGAAATGTACAGTATGTCTGGGCCAAAGGTCATTACCATTGTAAAAGATGCTCTTGTCACTGGGTTCAAGGAACTCCATCCCTATGACCCTCTCAAACATCAGCTTGTCCTTCACTATATAGTCCATGTCAGGTTGGGCCTAAGATACATAAGGCAACATGAGAGAAAAAACAAGCTTGCCTGCACCAAATATATCAAAAAACAAGGCATGTACTCTGTAATTTGACAAATTCATATACAGTCAAATAAAAACAAACAAACGAGTTAATGCATGTAGTATTTATGTTGAGTTTATATATGTGCATTTGTACTAACATGGTCTATAATAGATCCCAGGAAGTGGTTCATGGTGTGGTAGGCCCTGATGCTTTGATCAAGCGGGTTGGCTGAGGATGCGTCCATCAGCCGTGATGGCCTGTTCCTCTGGAGCACATAAGACAGACAATCAACTACTCAAGTTAAAAAAAGGGGATAACTTTTCTCTTTGTTTGAAAGATTATAGCTCAGTTATAACAAACGTAACAGAGACAAGCACAAACCCTGCTGATTGGCTCCCGTATCCGGTCATACTGCACCCGCAGACGGTTGGTAATGGAGACCTGAAATGTCTGGGTTTCTGTGTTGGGAAGTAGACCTCTTTGACTGCATAGTGACTCCTTGAGACAGACAGGAAGAAATAAAGAGGATGCTTATAATGTGAAGTTGATAATGTAATAAATATGTTGTAATATCTAAAACAAGATGCAGTGTGTCGATGTACATACAGATTCTCTCTTCAGATTGTTATTCATTTCCTCCATGTTTGTATCAGCATGGCCATGCACTGATCGCCCATGAATGTAGTAGCCAAAACACCGGTGAGATAACAGCAACACAGAAATCTACATAGAAACATGGACAAAATACACATGTGTAAAACACTACAACCAGATAAATTGTTCACAATATGAAATACAGTTCGTGTACTGCTACTTACATTACTGATGGAGCAGAGATCCACAAACTGGCGGATTTTGTCCTCCACAAAGTGCTCATGAAACACAGTGAAGAAAATCACCTGTAGAGATAAATAATTATCTTCTAAGGAGCTCTCTGCACTCGTTCTGTACATTTCCCCCATTTGTTAAGACAGACACAATGAGGTGAGAGACAAAAGCGAAAGGCGGCAGTTTTACCTGCAGAAGTCCGATGCAGAGCCAGAGTGTGGCTGACAGACCATAGCGCAGTGTCAGGCTGTATGAAGGGGTGTACGCCTGTGGGGAGCGCTGTAAAGTTGGCCAGGGGTCCCTCAGAGCTAGGTTTGAGAAACCCAGCACCTGAACAATACAGGGTGACATGTCAGCAGTGAGAAATCGGGAATGAGGAAAAGGGCTGTAACAAAAGCCGCAAAAAAGAACAGAGTGTTATGTGTCAGTGTAAGATGTACTTCAAGGAAGAAGAGCACAGCCATGATCTGAAAGGTGGGACTAATCTTGCGGATGGACTGGATCTCGTTCCACTCATTGGCCACAAAGTAGGTCCTCCAGATGCTGACTGGAGAGGAGTCACGTTTCTCACCGGTCGCTGGTAAAAGCAATGAATATGGTGAATATTTACTGAATAATTGCTGTCAGACGTTTCTGAGAACAAAGTAAATATGTCTGTACCTTGCACAGTCCTGCTGGCTTTGCTTCGCGGCCTCTCCCAATCAATAAAGAACACATCGACGGACAACTGCAGGAACAGCTTGTGGAGAAACTGGACCGCCTGGATACAAACACACAGATCGATTTGTTTCCCCACAGTATTTCTTATAGAAGCACACCACCTAGCTTTCAAAACCAAAAATGCTCATTTTCACATCTGTTCAGTGGGGGTGTCTCACCTTGAGAGCGAAGGCACAGCCGATGTACGTCACAAACTGCTCCTCCTGATCAGGCAGTGGCAACAACACAGATACAAACTGTTGGGCCTAAACACAAACATACACAAATAAGTCACACAAAACAGCCAATAATACTCAGATGTGTATGAATTCAAAATTTTGCTCAGGCAAAGAAGGTAAGAAAAAAACTTGCCTTTAACGTCTAATGAGTGCAGAGAGAAAAATAAAGAGTTAAAAGCTCATGCAACAAAAAAAAAAACAGTGCTGAAAAGAAGAAGAAAGAAAAAAGGGGCTAAAAGGGAAAAAAACGCTACAGGAAGGAGACACTGGTAGAAACATTCAAAACTAATCAAGTATGAAAAGTCCTGTTTAAGTGGAATGAGGCTGACCTTGTAAAAGATGAGCCAGTAGAGTCCAGTTCCCACGGTGACAGCGAAGAAAACGTTGGCCAGATCTCCAGCGTAAAACAACAAAAACTTCAACATTGTCTGGAGCATGAGGAGCGAGAAGAAGAGAGAGACTAACATTACTTCCATCTTTTACACGAACATTGATTAAAGGGGTTTAAATGATGACCTGTTAAAGATGCTCTACCTCCACGTCAATGAGCGGCGAGGCAATCCTCCTCTTCCAGCTGACTGTCTTCAGCAGCGAGTACAGCACGGCCACACCGCCCATTACACCCAGAGCAGTCTTTGCACACACAAACATATACTGTATCACTACGTGCTGTGACACTAACACTCAAAAGCACAGACATCCACAACAATTCTCCTTCTCCTGTCCTTGAACCGTTTAACAATCATCATTTTGTTCATACTTCTACTCACATCTGTCTTCATGCGAGCCTCATTCTGATCCATCTCGTACTCCACAGAAAATGTCGTCTGGAAATGTATGAACGAGTTAAACACTTTTTAGTGTGTTTATGAGATAAATGAAGACACAGAAACTCATTTAACAGCATTTTTTTCTCTTTATATGAGTCTACTAAGAGAAACAATCTTTTGTCATCAGCTTACTGCAGCTTAACAATTTTTGAGATAAAAAATGTATTGAGAGGTGTGTGCATGTGTGTGCAACCAACTCACAGACACAGTTTGTGTATTGATATCCGTGATGAGAACATCTCTGTAGGTCACAGTCATTAGAGGGGGGTATACCTGTCCTTCCAGGGTTCGTGGAACCAGCTGGAACCTGTCAAACACACACACATTTGAGCAAACAGTTACAAATATTAAATACATTTTTTTCTCATGGCGGTGTGCAAGTTAGGATCCCACCTTATTTTGATGCTGGTGGCCACACGGATGACTTTAGGTTGGGAATTCACGCTTTTTTCTCTTCCACTCAGTGTGTCGACAAGAAACATACGTCGAGACAGGTACCAGTTCTTCATGCTCTCTGTGTGGAGACAAAAGGGAAATTACACATACTACACGTATAATCCAGTTTAAATATCTTTATTATACATGTTTGAATACAGTTATTGCACATGTTATCATATTTAATTTCCACTATATTTTATTATTCTGAATCTCAGCATATAACCTTAACTGAGAGAACTGCAGCCTGATTATATACTAAAGTACTATCAAGGTAAAAGAAGGGTTCATGGAATGTGTGTGACCAGAGATAACTTGGGAGTTCTCAAACTCCAAAAGACTGTGTACAAAGGCCAGGGCTCCTAGCAGATATAGAAATGTATCAAAAGCGAAGCTGTGAGATTCGACCTTCAACTTCCAGTTCTCAGCAGATGGAGGTGGAGGCAGAAGCTCCTCCAGGAAAGAAACACCAATAAATAACAAAGGGCTAACTGTTGTACCAATTAACTGCTTCTGTGGGGGACACAATGCTTTGGAGCTTTCATAATAGGTGTGTTATCTGTGTGTTTGACTTTGCCTTTTTGCTCTTTGTCTAACACAGACACTGAGTCTGTGTGCACATGTGATGTATTGTCACAATAAAGCGTGACAATACACTACTCAGTTTTTTGTCTCGTTCCTCTTTGTCAGAGTGGAATTGCAAAATTGCCTCGACAGCAATGCGCAGCAATGCACCCACCTTGGTTGATGAATCGTCCACTGTATTGCTGGTTATAAACTAGTGTGGGCAGGGGAAGGAGTTTTCTGTTCTCTCCTCCACCAAGGTCCATAAACACATCATAGAACAATGGCTCAGGATAAGTTTGCACCAGCTCTAATACTGAGAGATCACACTGCACACATACACACACAGCTTAGATTACTATTATGCATTGTGAAAGAATGTGCACACTTTATCTGAAGTAAATGAATGAAGAGACACACTTACACTTTCTTGGTAAGCAGTTCCAAAGCTGAAGGCTGCCGCCTGTTTGGTGGTTGTTTCTGGACAAAGCTGAAACAGAGGATGTTTACAATAATTACTAGCCTCCTATACTTTTATATTTTATATGAATCACATATAAATGTAATTAGGCTGTCAATATATTATCTATGATAACTATTATGCTTTTTGTAAAGAAGTAAAAAAGTAACAACAGATATATTTGTGGTATTAACATGCAACAGTTTGGTGGGCAATTTTATTATCATTCATTTGACATCTTACCTGCAGATTATCCCCTCCTATGTTTTCCCATCTGAGAAACTCTCCTCTGGCATTATAGACAGCAGCAATCAGCTTAATATCAGTGTTCTGTCAAACAAAGAATGATCACTCAGTGATCAATGATCACTTTCTGTACTATCTCATGTTTACTGCTTAACAGAGCTGTTAAGAAATGAACACAGTACTGTTTTATAGTGTTATTCTTTTCCTTAGGAGTCATTTTAATAATTATTTTTTTCACGTGTATTTGAAGTTCATCACTTACCTTGTTTTTTCCTCTGAAACTGAACCCAATCGGAACTGGATCAGTCTGAAGTACTCGACTGGCCAGTCCTGGTTCGTCCCCGTAGTAAAGCCACGGCAGATTAACTCTCCTGGAGACAGAATAATCAAAGTGCTTACTGTCAACTGTGGCCGTATACTTAAATGAAACAGGAATGAAACTCTGCTTGTTGCATCCATAATGTGTGAAGATAGCACAATATATACATATGTGCCACAATAATGTTGATTACCAGTAGGAAATGTCTTGAGTTGAGCTCAGAGCAGCCCTGGATCTGAAGATGGTGTTAAAAAGGCCGCAGGCATCGGTGCTCACACTGCTGAAGGAGTGCATGTTCATCACACACATGTTCCCGAGAGCCTGACACGCCGTCAGGTTGGAGAAGACCTGCAGACACCTGACTTGTTTACACACAGCAGCTAAAACACACAAACTGGCTCAGAAAAATCCTAATCCAACTCTCATTATGAGCTACAGTCTCACTGCCGTACACCTGTTTAAGTGACAAAATACTTTGCATACTTAAATTACATGTGCCTATTTTTTAGATACATGTTCACATCAATTATAGTTAACATTTCTATGTCTATTATGAATATGTCAACACCAACAACTACCAGGATTACAAATATGACTGATGAAACAGCTACAACGTAACATCCTATAATCCCAAATATCTTCTTGTGTCATAATGAGCACGTCACTTGTGGCAGTTTGTAGCTGTGACCAGAACTACGACTAGTTCATAGGGTGTAAGATAAAGAATGTTATTATTTTTCAAAGAAAAAACAAACAAACGTGGAATTACAAGGCAGGCTGCTGAAGAGGAGTACAGGTTTTTGACGAACCATGCAGACTGCACACTGAACTTCTGCAAAGGTTAAAGAAGAGAAGACAAATCAGAACACATCAGAGTGAAAAAATCAATAAACAGAGTAAGACAAAGAGGATGAGGAGACTCACCAACTGAGCAAAGTTGACACTGGGATTCACATTGGTGGGGAGGCTGCCTGGAGCGAAACATAATCCTCCGGCCTGAAAAATCACATTGACCCTTCATGACAAAGGTAATCTGGGTTTTTTTTACTGAGAGGTGTTTGTATTAGACGTTTAAGAGAGAGTGAGGGGAGAGGGCCAAACTCACCAGGACATTAGGAGGGTTACACACACAGGAGGTGTTAATGAAGGAAGCCTGACATCTCTCACACCTGAAAGACAATTTTGGAGACGGTTCCCTCACATGCTTCACAAATCAAACCTGGAATCAAGTCAACCTTCCTCCAAATGCTGTCAGCAGTATGTCAGTGGTGCTAAGAGAGCAGGCGGGCGAAGGCCATTTATCAGCATTTGTCAGATCGAACAAAAGGAGAAAACATGTCAAGGAAGGATGAAAAACTGTCCTTGCAATGGTGAGAGTGATGGGCTAATGAGGGGTACGGAGGATTGAAGACAGGAAAGATACACAATGGATATTGCCAGGTGGAAAAAACAACTAAAGATTATGAGAAGTGCAATTAATATTTCGCTGTACAGTTTATGTATGTGCAATTTAATGTTTGAATGTTACACATTTAACAGGACAGTACTGCAACTGGATTTGTGTTGTATATATTCTGATTAGCTTTATCAATTATATCCTTAAGACTGACATTATATCTTCTGTTGAGTCTATCAAGTATTAAATTAATCATTCATTGGTGAGCAGTGCAACTGTGTCAGCCACCAAAATGTTTTTCATGAATTTACTGGTCCGGATTAAATAATTTCTAAAAGAAACTTGATTGTTTCACCGCCACTGAACACACGGTCATATATCTGCATGAAAAAGCTGAGTTGATCTGTGTTTCCGCTGTTTGTTGTTGATACCTGTCTCCACTGCTGTTTGGTACTGAGAAAGCAGGGCCATTTCCAGTACACGTCTCACATGTGGCCTCATCCAAAAGGTTTCCATTAACATCCCTCTCCACTGGAAAAAACAGATCACATTCAGTTATGTACATAAAATATGTAATTAAATCTATGCAGCAAGCACAATCAACGTTAAGGACTGTGTTTTATAAATGCACTGCATATGCTATTCATATAATTCCCCAATTAGTCTCTCGAGTGACTCACCGAGGACACTGCCTGTTGGGCATCGGCACTTCCCCTCATCATTGAGACTGGCTGGACAGCGAATACACCCAAACCCGTCATTAGTTACTGCCTGTTAAGAAAGTACAGAAAGATATGCAGTATCTGAAATATGATGCAAGATAAACAGCACATGAAGATATGTACGGTTAACTGTACTTACAGGCTTGTCAGTGGGACATTGCTGACAAGTAATGGATGCCTTATCAGTGGTGAGAGCCTTGTACCCAGTTTTGCAAATGCAACTCTGTCCTGGAAAAGAAAGTAAATCAGCTCACAGTTAGCAGGCACACGAGATGTTGTACAATGGTGAGTTCTGAGATGTTAGTTAGTTAAAATAAAATCTCAACTGTATGTTTCTTAATATACCCAGAATTCATGGGGATTCAGTCCTACTTAAGACAGTAAAGAACTGCAATTTGTGCAGCAGATGAATTTAGACGTCTATCTGGCAACATTACTGCACAAAAAGTAAGACAGAAGATTATCAAAGGATATCAGTATGAGTTTGTTGCAAAAATCACACTTCCTGGGTGTGTATATGCTGGATGTGGATATCAAACATACACAAATGGCCTCTTATCCACCAATGAAAGAACAACTGACCCCTACATTCAAAAATTAATCACCCATAGCAGAGTAAAAAGCAGTGTGAGAGTGAGGATACCAGGCAAGATTACGTGGAGTAAAAGAGATCCTACAAGAGTGATTCATTTGATAAGAGCAATGCTAGCACTGCTAAATGAGTATATACAATTGTTAACAAAGTATAACAAGTATAGAGAGATATTTTACCATAATAAGGTTGAAATTGTTGGGATTATTTTATGATCATCATCCTCTTATTGTGCTGTAAATGTGCTGATAATTAGTTGCTACAATTCACTTTAAAAGTAGGTGACACCAAGTAATCAAAGTCTACAAAACATATGTCATTAAGAGCAGAGTGAAATGGAAACACTTTGCCTCCATGCAAAAGACTTCTCCCTTTACCGCTCAACTTCCTTTACCTCTCATGTAATCCATTTGCGCCAAAGACAGGCCGTCTGTCGAGATGTATTAACTTTAATTGGCGTTACTTTGATTCTGCTGTATGACATTTGGATTATTGGTTGATTCTGAGTGATAAGATGTGAAGAAGAAGAAGAAGAAGTGGCGGGACCTGGGCTGACCTTAACCTTTGACACCTGAAGAAGAGGAATCTTTGTTCAAGACTGAAACACTGTGATTGCTTCCGATCTTAATTTGATTTTAATCCTGCTGAAGCCTTACAGGTCAGTTTTGAGTGAGTCAGAAAACATTTCTTGCTCTCTCCATATTATTTTCTTGAGAAAAGAAGGCAGTTTGATTGACCTAATAAGTAATTAAATTACTAAATTATCATTAGTTATGAATGTCCTTTTTATATGACATTTGACAGCAGTTAGCGACATTTGTGTCTGCTGCCTTTTCACTGCCTTTTAACTGATTTCTGGCTTCACTCATTGAAGGCCATTTCAATGTATGTTACAGCCAAAGTTACTCTCAAAAAGCAGTTAGAAGGTATATTGAGTGGGAAACATTTAACGTTTTCTTTAGAGGACATTTTCTCTAGTGTCTGTTGTCTAAGGATAAAGCACCTCTCTTCAGAGATGAAAAATATTCCCTCAGCAATTTATAGAATGAGTGCACTAAAATCACTAGAGTCTTGTTAAGACGGTAGGTGGGATAGATGTTGCTATAGAGGACTAGTCTGGCATTGTAAACAGTCTACTGCCACGAACCATGGAAGTATTATATTTTCCATGGCCATGCTTTGGTGTCAGTATCAGCAGACTGCGCAAGCAATTTAACACATTAAGTTAAATGGAAAAAACACTGTAAAATACAATTGACATTACATTTAATATTATTTTTGTGAATTTAGGCCCCTGGAGACAAATCTTGCACCTGCCTAAATGGATGATTGAACAGCTTCTAGGATACTGACAGCAGTCATGGTGATTTAAATATTTTCACAGCTGCCAGTATGCCAGTCTCAGATACACTGGTATCAGATGGAGGATACAGCTGTGTAGTCAAATAGACACTGTTTCCGTTTATGTTTCTATTCCTGTTTTATGGGCTACTTTCAAAACCACATCACCCGATAAAAACATACAGTACAATAAAGTTTTGATACTACTTTTAATTTTATGGAGATTGTTGTCTAGGGCTGATCAATATTTATATTATCATTTATTACCTTTTAGTGAAATCACATTGTGATGATATGATCATATCATATTATTCTACAAATGATAAAGTGATATAATCGTAAATGCTAATACATTTCTATTGTGGGCAAGTTGTAATTCAAAAGTAACAAAGTTTGTTGTTGAAGTTTTTGGATCTGAAATGATTAGTCCATTAATTGATTAGTTGATTAACAGAAAAATAATATGCAACTATATAGATAATTGACTAACTGTTTAAGTCATTTTTTTCCAAGAAAAAAAATGCCAAATATTCCTTGGTTCCAGCTTCTGAGCTGTGAGGATTTCCTGCTTTTCTTTTGCTTACATGATAGTAAATTGAATATCTTTGGGTTTTGGACAAAACAGAGATTTTTCACTATTTTCTGACATTTTATAGACCAAAGTGCAGTCCTAGAAATTTTTGTTTTAAACATATTAAGACTCTGGGCTCATGTTGTGGAACTCAGTTCATTACTTTGAAGATTAGTTTGATTAATTTATATGTGATTTTACATACATTCGTCATTTTTGTACTGAACTTAGCCATATTGTACAGCTCAACTATTGTCTAACTTATGCCTGCAGGTAATATGGACCTCAGGGTGGCAAATTAACTTTTTAAAATGTGAACATCTACCAGCCAGTGACAGATAAATGTTCAAATTCATCAGCAACTCAATAGTGAATCATTATTTTGTGTCTGAAATCTACCAGCCACTTTCCTATTTTACCAGCATTTGGCTGGTGGATGGTGCTGATTTCCCGACCTGGTGGGCCTACGAGCATGATTTGTGATATCACAAATAGTTTGAAAGTCAATCCTGGTCCAATATTCAACACAAGTGTGATGTGGAAACTTGAAGCCTCCAGTGCATAAAACACTGAGAATTGAACTTTACAGTGAAGTAGGAGACATCTTAGCAGGAAAACAAAAAACAATATTGACAGATTTATATATTCTGGATTTTTAATGAGGGAGAAGGAGGAGATGTAATTTTAAGGAGTTTTTGTTAAAAAAAACAAAACATATCAGACACACATTATTGTTCCAAGCAGAGTATTTTTATATGTCTTAATACATGTCTGGAGGCGATCTTCAACTAAGTGAAATTATTTTAGCCATTTGCACCTAGCTTAGCTAACTTTTACCCGGCTCATAGTGGTTTCTTGTGGCTGACCACCTCACAGTTAAAGTAATTTTTTAAAAAAATTAAAACTAACGAAATTTTCTGCCGGCACAATAGCATCAGTAAACCGCTAGTTACAGTATGATATAACGCTAAACGTGGGCTGTAACCGACCTGTTGTGCTTCGTCGCTGATTTGGACCGCACCTCACACACGACAGACTCGAGATATCGAAGAATTCTTCCACTCCACAGTCTGAAGGAGCCTTAAACGGGACGATAAACTGCAGGCAGTGAAACAGATCAATGTATATCAAAAGAAACAACGTTAGAGGCACCCTGTATCTGAGAATAACAAACGGTAGCGTCCCCGTCGCCATGGTAAACAGCGGTCTTCCTCTTTACCCACAATCCACATCCTGCGTGATGACGTAACGGCCAATATATGTGTGCGTCGAAAAAAAAAAGTTTAGCGTTGTTGAAACATGGATGTACAATGAGAGCTGAAAAAAAGAAGAGAAAGATATATTCTGTTATTCTGTGTCTGACAATACTATTCTTTTATAACTATATGAGAATGTACCTTTGCAGGTTTAGCCTTAGCTTTGCAGCAAAAAAGAGAGGCATTTTATCAATCATACACTTTATCACACTATTTATCTCTCTTCTCTTCCTCCGATAAGCTCTCAAATGCCTTGCCTACTGTGTATGTGTTTAAAATTACTGGATGACTTCTTCAGGACACTATAGAAGTCAACATTTTCTCATAATGTTATCTTTGATTAAAAGTTTCGACTTTGTATTTCATCATAAAAAGAGAGGCATTTTATCAATCATACACTTTATCACACTATTTATCTCTCTTCTCTTCCTCCGATAAGCTCTAAAATGCCTTGCCTACTGTGTATGTGTTTAAAATTACTGGATGACCTCTTCAGGACACTACAGAGGTCAACATTTTCTCATAATGTTATCTTTGATTAAAAGTTTTGACTTTGTATTTCATTATTTTTTTTCTTTTTCTGGCAGAAATGGGCTCCCATAGATAGCACTTGTTAAGAATTCCATTATGATACAATTAATGGGTACTTGAAAATAAATATTTAAGTCTGTGGCTCAATGCTGTAACACCCTAAGTAGTCATCTTCGGGAGACAAATAATAGTAATAATAATAATAATAATAATAAACATTGTTTCCATAGCACCTTTCAAAACCAGAGTTACAAGGTGCTTAATAAAATACAATACCATAAAATATGGGTGCAAAGATAGTGAACATAGAGAAACAAAAAAAAGAAAAAAGAAAAGAATAACATACATTGAACATACAAATGAAAAAACAGGGATTTCAAGGAGTGGTCAAACATTGAGAGATAACAAAATATAAAAGAACAACATTAAAACATTTCAGTAGACATTAAAATATCTGTAAATGTGGGTTTTTAAAAGCTTCTTAAACTGAGGCACTGACTCAGCTGATCTGAAACTGAGGGGGAGTTTGCTCCACAGCGTTGGAGTTATAACAGTAAAAGCATGTCACAGTTGCTGTCTCCTCTGGAAAGTCTGAGGGGTTTTCGACAGAAGGTATCGGAAGATTTATTGAATCTAAGGGTAGGATAGACTGTTGGATTGATAAAATGCCTAACTTTTTGTTACAAAGCTAAGGCAAAAGCTGCAAAGGTTTAATCGCATATTGTTACAAAAGATTACAGATTACAGAATATATAATATTTATTGAGGTGAGTAAATAACCGTTTGGAAGAGGGATAATTTGAAACTATGCTGACTATACATTATTATTTGTGATGAAATCACTGCTTGTTTTCTCTTGGGTTATTTTAAGATTTTTAAGTAATCTTTCATAGAGGACGTTTGGCAGGAAATGTGCAACAGCCTTGCAGCTGCACTTTATTCACTTCCTTGTACAGCGTACAGCGATATGTACAGCAATATTTTTGCATTATCTTCAAGGGAGAAAGAGACACATAACGTTAAGAGATTAAGTAAGTAAAATCTAAAAATTTAAAAGTTTAAGTAAGCTGAGGGAGGAATATGTGGAAGGTGGTCTTGTTTGGCTGTGACAGTGTGGGGAGCTCTTTCTGAATCTGATAAACATAACTCAGAGGACGTTAATGTTGTTTACCAAAGGTTTTGGATATTTAACCTCAAAAGCTGAAGATTGTGGTCTGTCTTTGATAGGAAATTTCAATTTTGCAGATATCATTTTTATAACAAGACTGATTGATTGATTGCATTTCATATTAAGTACATTTTTGACAACATATTCACTTTTCAGTGGTTTCCTGTAAGAAACCACAGAAATGGTTATATGTCCAACCAGTGCAGAACTCTTCAAGTTCCCTCTTCCACATCAATAGATGCTGTAATGACTACTCTATGATAATAACTTTCATTTCTCCATTGTGAGGAAACCACGTTGCTCTCTTGTACACACATAAGTCACAGGTGGTGTGTAGCCAAGCCTGGTCCACAAGAGAAAACCTTTTTTTTCTTCTTATTTACACTAAAAAGCATCTAGAAATTGGGTAGTATTTGAAGAATTGTATAAAACTTTCAGATATTAAATATACAGTAGGCTTAGTTTGTGTCTAATTCTGTGATATAATATCCAGGCCTTTTCTTTATAGATCTAGGTAATTAATAGTACAAAACGCCACTAAAATTTCTTAGATAACATATACCTAATCAATACATGGTAAAGTTTTGAATGTTTTTTCTGTTTAAGTCAGAAAAACAAACAGGAGTTATGTCATTAAGGATTTTCAAGGACCCACATGTGATTGGAAAGATTGTAGGGGAAAAATTTTAAGTTGTGCGATCAGTCAGGATAACTAGAAGTGGGATGTTTATGTCTCAAAGCACCAGAGAGATAGAGCCCTTAAGATTCATGCATTTGAAGATTATGGCAGTGTGACTTGTTCCCCACTTGGATCAGAACCAAAGATGAAGGGAGTGTGGTGTACCACTGTCAGTAGAGGCTGAGTCATTTTGGGATGTAGCAGGTGTGTGTTAGGCAAGAAGAACTCTGGGGCTGAGCGGGGATGCAGGGTGGCCAGATCTTTCAGCATGTAATCAAAAGCCCCTCTCAAACATGTAGTTTATCCCTGAAATGTTCAGGAACATTTCCTGCATGGGGTGATGTGTGAATGGCAGCAAGGATTGATATTCAGGGAAATCTGTACTGCCAATTTCCCACCCCAAGACCTAAGCTGTTTTACCATATGACAGCGGACAATGGAGAATCCGGAGAATCAGGTCTGGACATTGCTGAGAGTTGCCCTTTCACACATGTAGCACACATCAGGAGATTGTCCTTGTCAGACACGTTCTCACCTACTGGAAATACTCTGTTTGGTTTAGGCGAGGGGTGGTGCCTGGGTTTAGCGTGCAGGAGGTAGGGCATGACACAAAAAGTAGGCTGCAGGTGTAATTCAGCATTTTTAAGCGTTTCACCAAGCCCCCAGGAACAGCGTTGGGCTTTGAAGACAATTTGACATAGTGGCCAAACTACATAATTACCATGTCATGTCACACTATTGGGCTCAAATATACTTTTTTCCATAGACTTACATTGTGAAAGAGATATCTGTAAATCAGTGAATACATTTTTTTGAGCATCACAACCCCCATGAAATGATTCATTTCACTATCAGAATTTGATCCATTTGGTCCGATCACATTTCAAAAGTCTAGTTGATTGAATTGTTTTATTTCCATTCAAGTTAACCAGAGGGCTAAACCGGAAGTTAGCGGTCTCATCCGGTGGAAGTCTCTACTAAGCATGCTCCATGGGCGCATTGGGCCCATAGAACATGCGCAGTATGTTTTCAGGAAGTGTCTTTTTTGGATTCATGTGCCACTGAGCAACTTTCATAGGACTGAATGGGGCCCCGCCTCCGACGCTGTATCCAGTTCTGTTTATACATGTATGCTTTTCACCAGAAATAAAATGGCTTTTATTTTACAAGAAATCACAGTCCTCTCTCCCATTAGCACTACATTCACAGTGGAGTGTTCAGGCCCAGTCAAAACAATGCAGCTTAGCTGGTTTGCTGTGTTTATCCAGCACCAGCCGCATGATAGAAACATCATCAACACTCCCACTCTCTCGATGTGAATTCTCCGGAGAATGACCTGCTGTATTCACACATGGGCTCAATCAGACATTACACAGACTTTGTACTAGGAAGCTGGCTGGGTCCACCTATGATGTATTTGAATCCACGACTTGTTCATGGTTGCCTTGCCAATGCTTTTGCAGTTTGTCTTGCAAACTTGCTGAATATTATATACGTTACAAGAACATTTTCACCGGACAAAAATAGCTCCTTGTCTGCCCTGTTCCAGACAATAATAAGAGACGTCTTCAGCCGTGTACATGACAGACTAAATGCCCTCGTTGGGCCTCTGATTGGCTCTGACCCTGATATTTTTACCCCAACCCTAACTACCTCCCTCCCCATTCCTAAACCTAATTAATCGACCCTCGGGTATCTTCATCGGGCCACAAGGGCATTTAATCTCTCGCATCCGAACTTGCCCCATCTTCTTCTTCTTCTGTTGAGTTTTATGGCGGTTGGCATCCATAAGTGTTGCATGACCACCATCTGCTGGACTGTCCCTTGCCCCATCTATTCATGCATTGCCATGGTATGTGTGAAAAGGCACAATATGGAAATGTTCCTGAATGTAGCTGCATGTGTGAATAGTGAAAATCACTAACGGTGCCTGAAAGGTTATCCCAGCAATTTAACAGCAACTATGTGTGAAAGAGACCTCAGCTAGTTTGAGAGAGAACAACAGCAGCAACAACGCTCACAAAACACACCTGATATCAGTTACCTATGGTACCCAGCTGAGGGGAGTTTTTGGATTTTATAGACACAGAAGAGGAGATTCTTCTTCAGGTCACCACGTTTTTCTCTTTTCCCTCTCAGTGCTCCTGCAAGACGCATGTTTTTTTTTCTGGCTGAATATCATTTGGTAATAGTGTAATGACTGCTGTTGTCACATTCTTTGTCTTTTTTCATCGCTGTTTTCTTCTTTTTCAGACACCACCTGGCCTGGTACGCAAAAATGACCATAGTCCTGCGTCTGCAAGGTCTAGATGTGAAGGCAGGAATTGAAGATATACGGCAGTTCTTTGAATACCTTCACATACCTGATGGCGGAGTGTACATAGTGGGAGGACATCTCAGAGAGGCATTTATTGCCTTCACCACTGAACAAGATGCTCAGCTTGCCATGCGGCACACTGGGAATTTCCTCAAAGGATCTAAAGTGACTCTACACATAAGCAGCATGGCAGAGCTGGAACACAAGTTGAAGTCCTTGTTAAAGGGGAAGAAACCCTCCCCCACCAGGCTTATTGTCAAGAGACCTCAGCCATCTCTAGAGGCTAATCAGCTACCTTTGAATGGATGGCCTCTTGATCCCAATTCTGCAAATCTACCTTCCTCTACTGCAACTCCACCACCTTCTACTGCAGGGTCACATGGCCCCAGTACTGCAAATCTACAAACTTCAAATGTACAGTCAATTGATTCCAATGCTGCCTTTCTTCTTGGGATTTGTACTGTCCTCAAAAGTCTCCAGTCTTCGCATCAAGTAGAAAACAATGAGGTGGTGCCAAAGGTTGATTTTCTCCAGGCTGACAGCACAGTTGTTGCGCCCAATGAGGTGAGGACACCAGAGCAAACTCAGGTGTCAACGCCAGGCTACGTCAGGCTCTTTGGTCTGCCAGCCTCAACTACAAAAGATGACATCTGTCATTTTTTCAGAGGGTTGAAAGTACAGGAAGCCATAGTGAATGTGATGTTGGGACTGAGCCATGGCTGCCTTGTAAAGTTTGCAAACATGCAGGACGCATGTGATGCTCTTCACTTCAACAAACAATCACTGGGCTCCATCTGTGTGGAGGTACGTGGAGCAACTGAGAGGATGTGGACCAGTGCGCTACAAGAATGTGGAAATGGTTTTGATGTTGAGCAGAGAGTGGGACCCAAGCAAAACCCTCCGAGGAAAACTGCAAAACACAGACATAAATTCATTTCTACATTGCGAATCAAGAGAAGATCTGTCAACCAGTTGCCAACACCATCTAAATCACCAAAAAAGCCAAGAACTGATTGTGACTCATCAACTGCCCAGTCAGCGACTATGGAGTACATTGTCATGGTCAGTAATATACCCAAAAACATGACCAAGACTGAAATAAAAGAATTGTTTGGATGTCCAAACATTGCACACAAAAACGTACTACATCTGCTCAACAAAGAAGGCAACAGAACAGACACAGCATTTCTTATTTTTAACCAGACTGAGGATTATGACTATGCAATGAATCTTAATGGCTGCCATGTGGGCCCTGATGCCATTGAGGTCTCATCAATCACCAGAGAGAAGATGAAGGACATGATGGCTAAAACCCATCCCAGGAATCTTAACCAGTGTCTGAAGATGGACTCAAAGAGGAAACCAATTGGAAAAAGGAAATCCAATTCAGTTGATAAACTGGGAGGGACGCCAAGCACAAACCTGGACCCAGCAGCTCAGACATGCCTGTTTGTTCGAAACTTGCCCGCAGATGTACACAAAAGTCATATAAAAATGCTTTTCCACAAATACAAACTGAGGACTGATAATATCATCTTATTGTATGACAGTGATGGCAAAGGTATTGGTGAGGCTGTGGTTCAGTTTAAATCACCAACAATTGCTGCAATGGCTCAGGAGCTCCACAGTCAGGACTTCCTGGGGGCAAAAGTACTTTTGACTCCTATAAATGTGAAGCAGAAGGAGGACATCCTGGCAAGAGATGTTTGAAGAAGTTGGCTGGCAGTTGAACATTAAAACTTTTGTTAAGACTCCATGGCCAAAGCTGACTCTGAGATCTTCACATTCCCATCTAGTTTGTCTTCCAACTAATTCTACTTGATACATCAACCTACTGAGTCATTGTTTTATTAAATGTTTATCATGTTCAATAATTTCATTCTCTCTGTGACCCTTTTATACATTTTAAAATGTTTGAGCACTGTTTTATGGCCTGTTTCTTAACTTTCCAGTGAAGAATGAAGGCTTGTTGTTTGTCTCAAAAATGTCTGAGAATACACAAAAACTATCCCCAATTTGTTTCTTGTCTACTTGGCATGGGGACTAAGGAACTAGTTTTAATGTAGTCTTTAGGAGCAAATTCATTGCACATTTAAAAACACACAGACGTTGTTTATCTTAGCACTGAACCCTGGGAAATTAACAAAAGTCATACTCTGACAATAAGTTAAAACTGCTATAACAAGTTATTTTATGTAAAATGTTCCAAGTTATAAATTTTCCCATATTCTAAAGAAATCAAAAACATAAAAAAGCTACTAGTTAGCAACAAAAAACTATGCCTAGAGGCATATAAATTTACACAATAGTGAAGTTTTTGACTCCTGGACAGTCACAAGTGATGCACAGATAGGACAGAGAAGTGAAAAGATCATGGTGTCACATGATCCGATTTTCATTTGTAGTACATGGGCAGTCCATTGGAATACCTGGATGGACCTACAGAAAGACAACATGACAGAAAAACATTAAAAAGGGTAGAATAAAGAAGACAGGAATTCCTTTGGTGTTGTGAGGGAAATTACACACACTACATGTATAATCAAGTTTGAATATCTTTATTGCACGTTTGAATAAAGTTATTGCACATGTTTAATTTCAACTATGTTTGATCATTCTGTATCTTACCATGTAACCCTCAACTGAGAGAACTTTAGCATGATTATATACTAAAGTACTATCAATGTAACAGAAGGGTTCATAGAATGTGTATGACTAAAGATATCTTACTCTGTAAGAAATTTTTGTAGTGTTCCGCTATGTGAGCATGGAATTGCAAAATTGCCATGACAGTTTGGGGGTCCAAATTAGTCCATCAATTGATTAGTTGCTTAACAGAAAAACTATTTAGACAATAGACCAACTGTTTACGTCATTTCAAGATCAAATCTGCTATACCATGTTGAGCCATCTCTCTGATGTAGCATCAGAGTCATATTACATTTATATGACAAGATTCGGCAGGAAGGAAAATTACCACAAAGTTGAAAACAAGCAGTTATAGTACCCATCAGGAAACCAGGGAAAGATCCCACCAATCCATCTAACTATACACCACTTGCAATGACATCCCACATGGGTAAAATTATGGAACATATGTTCACAAAAAGACTAAAAGGTGAGGGAGGGACAAGTGAATAAGGAGGTAGTGTTAGCAGTATTTTGGATGTGGAAAAAGTGTATAATTCATTGTGGAAAGAGGGATTATTAATCAAATTCAAAAGATTAGGAATATCAGGTAAAATGCTCAGATGTTCACTTTATAGAGATGAGAGTGGGAATAACTTTTTCAGCGAGCTATGTTGTGGATAATGGAACACCACAAGGAAGTGTTATAAATCCTTTGTTGTTTTCAATAATGATTGATGATGTGTATGATATAATGGACAAGGTATTGGGAGATCTTTGTTCGCAGATGATGGGGCTCTGTGGAGAAGAGGTAGGAATGTTGAATATGTTGTGAAACAGTTGCAGGAAACAATTAAAAGAGTGGAACAGTGATCTTTGCAATGGGGATTTAAATTTTCAACTGAGAAAACAAATACGCTTTACTTTACAAGGAAGAAAATTGGAGCAGAGTGACTATAATAATAATAATAATAATTTGGGGTTTCTGCGGTTTCCTGTAAGAAACCACCAAAGTGGTTATATGTCCAACCAGTTCAGAACTGTTCAAGTTCCCTCTTCCACATAAATAGATGCTAAAATTACTACTGTGTGGTAATAACTTTCATTCCTCCATTGTAAGGAAACCACATTGTTCTTGTACACACAGAAGTCACAGGTGGTGTGCGGCCAGGCCTGGTCCACAGAGAAAACCTTTTTTTTTTTCTTCTTATTTACTAGAAATTGGGTAGAATTTGAAGAATTGTATAATACTTGTAGACAACACTAGCATGAGTTTGGAACATTAAATAACTATACAATGGGCTTTATTTGTGTCTAATTTTAGTGATATAATATGCATGTTGTGGATATTTTGAGCAATGGTCAGCAGTGGAGAAAGGCGCACACAAGACTTTGATGTCTTAAAGCTGAAATTGTTTATTGAAAGCACTTGGCCAAGTGGAGAACCATAACAGAAAACACCAGAGTGTTCTGCTCTGATGCTGTCTATTTCCGTTCTGCCCTCTGAACGTCCGAGTCCTAGTCTTTATCAGCCTACAATATGAAAAATTAGTCTGATTGGTTCACTAGTTTCTAAACAAGGAACTGCACTTTACCCGTGACAGTCACGTTGCATGTAATTTCAGCAGTTTTGGTTTGAATGTCTGACTGTGTCATCCACCTATCTGTGTTGTTTAGGAAAGCCTCCTCTGACCTTGGTAACCATGGCAATGCTGATATACCCTCTATCAGAGAGGTTTCTGCCTTCCTCAAAACACAGACAGCTGAAGTTTCAAGGAGAAGATATCTTCTTCCTGATTAAGAATTACAGTGTGCCAAGCTTGACCCAATGTAACCCAATTTGTAACCTCTAAAGATGGAAAATTCCATAACAATGCAGGCCTTTTCTGTATAGATCTAGGTAACAAAAAGCCACTAACATTTCTTAGATAATGTATACCTAATCAATACATGTTAAAGTTTTGAGTGTTTTTTCTGTTTAAGTCAGAAAAACAAACAAGAGTTAAATTATAGTGGATATAGTGTGCATTGTCCTGCCGGTAGTTCAGACTCCGGTCCAGTAGGTGGCGGTAAAGCGCCGTCATCACATTTCATAGCCAAAGAGTGCGAAAGGAGGGAAAACAAAGGAGAGAGTCACCGCGTTTTTCTCTTTTCCCTCTTAGTGCTCCTGCGTGACGCACGTGTTTTTTTCTTTTTATACAGTCTATGGTTTTTTTGGAAGAACAAACGGCCAATGGGGAAACTTCAACACTTGGCCGGCGAACCACTGGTGCAACTTCATCACTCACTCAGTTACTCACTCAAGGACAACCGTGGTTATAGGGCTGGCCTGTGGCTGATGTTTGCAGAATTTTCCGACTCCCCTTTGCATGAACGCACACACTTCATACTACTAGCCATCTCCACTTCTGTTTAAATATGTTTACTGGAAACAGTCTTATTATCTTATTATCTTATTATTATCTTCAGTTTACTACACACACCACAATGACTCTTGGCATATCTGGACCTCGGCCACTTATGTATACATCATTTGTAACTAGTGGCAACAGAGATTAGAGATTGTTAGATGTGAAATGTGACCCAATAAATTTTGACCCCTCTCTCACCTTTTGCCACTAGTCACAAATAACTGTATGCATAAGTAGTAGAAGTCCAGATATGCCAACAGAGCGAATGTGGTGTGTGTCACACCTTGCATTTTTAATATAAGGGGTTTCATTGCAGCTGAAATATCTGCAGCTTGTCTAAACATAGCACAAAAAGTAAGGAAATTTGTGTTTGGTAGATTATTTCTTTGTTGTAACAATGCTTCTTGACAATAAATCTTACACTGTTGGAAAGCCTGTTTATTTCCCTTTTAAATGGTGCCACATTTGTAAGGAACATGCATTTGTGGGATGAACAGCAGAGCTGAGTATGTGGGTTGCGCCCATGAAAAATATGCCAAATCTTCTCTAACAATGCCAAACAGCTTATTCTGCCATTGACTCTTGTTTGGTGTTTGGTGGATTGGATGATTGAAGTTTGAAGAAACCAGACATATTGGCAATTAAACAATTTATTCATTGAACAAACAGGAGCCTCAGTAGCATGTGGAAGAACCATACACAGCCACAACAGCCTGGCACCTCCTCCTCATGCTGGTCACCAGCCTGGTTACACACTTCTGTGGGATAGCATCCCATTCTTGAAGAATTAAAGAAATAATCTACCAAACACAAATTTCCTTACTTTTTGTGCAATGTTTAGTTAGGTGAGAAAGGCATCTAAATACCAGTCCAACTGCCTTTAATAAATCACTGAAGCATATGCACACGGACTCCTCGGACTCAGGACGCATGTGATGCTCTTCACTTCAACAAACAATCACTGGGCTCCATCTGTGTGGAGGTACGTGGAGCAACTGAGAAGATGTGGACCAGTGCGCTACAAGAATGTGAAAATGCTTTTCATGTTGAAGAGGAAGTGAAACCCAAACAAAGTCCTCTTAGTGAGACTGCAAAGCACAGACAGAAATTAATTTCTACATTGCAAATCAAGAGAAGATTTGTCAACCGGTTGCCAATGCCATCTAAATCACCAAAAAAGCCAAGAACTGATTGTGACTCATCAACTGCCTGGTCAGTGACTACAGAGTACATTGTCATGGTCAGTAATGTACCTAAAAACATGACCAAGACTGAAATAAAAGAATTGTTTGGATGTCCAAACATTGCACACAAAAACATACTACATCTGCTCAACAAGAAAGGCAACAGAATGGACACAGTGTTTAACATTTTTAACTAAACTGTGGGTTATGACTATGCAATGAATCTCAATGGCTGCTATTTGGGCCCTGATGCCATAAGGTCTCATCAATCACCAGGGAGAAGATGAGGGACATGATGGCCAAAACCCGTAGGAATAGATGTTGCCACAGGGGACTAGTCTGACCATGTAAACGGTCTATTGCCACGAACCATGGAAGAGTTATATTTTCTATAGCCATGCTTTGGTGTCAGTATCAGCAGATTGTGCAAGTCCATTAATTTATTAGTTGATTAATAGAAAAATTATCTGCAACTATTTAGATGATCGACTAATTATTTAAGTCATTTTTTTTCCAGCAAAAAAGCCAAATATTGCCTGGTTCCAGCTTCTGAGCTGTGAGGATGTGAGGACTTTCTGCTTTTCTTTGGCTTACATGATAATAAATGGAATATTTTTGGGTTTTGGACAAAACAAGCAATTTGATCACTTTAAGCTTTAGGAAATTGTGACGGGCATTTTTCACTATTTTCTGACATTTTATAGACCAAATGATTGATTGATTTATCAAGAAAATAATGTGCAAATATGTTGATAATGAAAATAATCATTAAGTGCAGTCCTAGAAGTTTTTGTTTTAAACACATTAAGAGTCTGGGCTGATGTTGTGGAACTCAGTTCATTGCTTTGAAAATTTGTTTGATTATTTTATGTGATTTTCCATACATTCGCCATATCATAATACACACAAATATGAGAACAAAACCAAAACAAACTTTTTTCCCTAATTCACACTGGGACGGTTATTAATTAAATCCAATTAAATCCAAATCAAACACTAAAGGGCAATTACTTCAGGGTGCACATTACAAAATCAATCTTGTTATCAATAATGTCAACGATAAGACATCTTTAAGAAATATTTACAGGTTAAAACTAAATGCATACAGACACACATTCTCCTTTCTCTGTGGTGTTTTTCCTTTTGCTGCTACGCTTTTTGAAGGAAAAGGAATTGTGTAAGACACACAGCACACAATTTTAAAGCCCATAGAGAAATCTGTCTGCACACACTGACAGCCTTTAGAGTCATGTAACACCCATAACACTCACTACTGTCTGGATGTCTTTCTGTCCCAACAGGAGGCTCTGCAGTGTGTGCAGGAGGTGAACAGCACTCAGCTGCTGTTTGTCTTTGTACGAAACAGGCTGGAGTCGACACTGGAGCGCAGTACCATCACCAGAGAGCACATGGGCCTGCTGCTGCACCGGCTCATTAAGACCGGCATCCTCCCAACACAGCAATACTATAAAGGGTCAGTATGGAGCCCCAGTGGTCATCTAGTTCATGGTAACAAAGCAATATGTTGTGTGTAAAATGTCTTTGAACATAAGAGTATACCTAGTAAGTAAATATATGAAGGCAAGAGCAAATGTAGTCGGACCAGATTAATATTGATTAATATTAAGTTTATAACAGCACAATTTAATACAACAGGGGAAATGCTGGCAAATTTCAGTGTTAACTTGTGAATGATTCTGTGTAAAAGTGATCATTTTAAGCAGTTGCTGAAATATAGAAACATATAAACTACTGTGGTTAACCAAAAAAAGTCATTTTCCATATGCTGGTGTGGTGCTGCCATGTTTCCTAGTTTTCACATCTAATTTTGAATAATTTTGTTCTTTATTCTTTAATTCTTGAATGAACTTTAGTGGAGTTGTGTGTGTGTGTGTGTGTGTGTGTGTGTGTGTGTGTGAATCTGAATCTGACCAGTTATTCTTGGTAAGCTTTCTTTGAACAGGTTTTAATTTTGTTTAAATTGTCATGAAATATCTTAGAAACCTCTGGTCACCCTTATTGTGTCAGTCTAAAGTGACTTCACACTACAGATGTGAATATTTCCTGTCTCTGTTATCGCCATCAGATCTGCTGCGAATGCTCTTTGATACACTTTACAACGAGGATGTGATCAAAGAAGAGGCCTTCTACAAGTGGGAGTCTAGGAAAGACCCTGCTGAGCAGCAAACGCTAAACACTTGTGGTAACTGACCTGTTGTGCTTCATCGCTGATTTAGACCTCACACACGACAGACTCGAGATATTGAAGAATTCCACAACACAGTCTGCAGAAGCCTTAAACAGGACAATAAAATGCTGGCAGTGAAACAGATCAGAGGTTAGAGACACTCTGTATCTGTGAATAACAAACGGTAGTGTCCCCGTCGCTATGGTAAATAATGGTCTTCCTCTTTACCCCCAATCCACATCCAGTATGATGACGTTGCAGCCTATTCATGCGTGTGTTACAAAACAAAACAAAAAAAAGTTTCAGCATTGTTGACGGGTAAGATAAAAATATATAAGATATATTCTGTTTAATTAAGACAATGTGTATTCTTTTATAACTATATGAGAATGTACTTTTGCAGGTTGAACCTTAGCTTTGCAGCAGAAAAGTGAGGCATTTTATCAATCAAACACTTTATCACATTGTTTATCTATCTTCTCTTCCTCCTATAAGCTCTCAAATGTCTTGCCTACTGTATATGTGTTTAAAACTACTGGATGACCTTTTCAGGACACTATGGAAGCTCATTTCTGCCAGGAAAAAAAATGGACATTAAGATGTCAATATTAAAAATGAAAACACTCATGATAAGATGTCAAGAGTCTTCTGTAGCAGAGTAGAAGATCTTTATCTTGTGTCGTGTTGTGTTGTTGGTGTGTGTGTGTAAATATATGTATAAAGGTCATCCAGTAGTTTTAAACAGACACGTTTGAGAGTTTATAGGAGGAAGACAGATAAATAGTGTGATAAAGTGTTAAAATACCTCACTTTTTGCAGAAAAGCTAAGGCTAAACCAAAAGTACATTCAGATAGATAAAAAAGAATACAGTCTTAAATAAACAGAATATATCTTTCCTTTCAAGAATGCTGAAATTTTGTTTAGTTTTTGTTTTTTTGTTTTTTTTTTGCAATGCACACATGAATTGACTGCAATGTCATCACATTGGATGTGAATTGTGATAGCAATGACTGCTGTTGTCGCTGCCTTTGTCTTTTTTCACTGCCGTTTTCTTCTTTTTCAGACACCACCTGGCCTTGTGTGAAAAAATGGCCATAGTTCTGTGATTATAATGCCATGGCAGGTATTGAAGATATACAGAAATTCTTTGAATACCTTCACATACCAGATGGTGGGGTGGACATAGTGGGAAGAAGCCTCAAAGGCATTTATTGCCTTCACCACTGAATGAGATGCCCAGCTTGCCATGCGGCACACTGGGAATTTCCTCAAAGGGTCTAAAGTGACTTTACACTTAAGCAGCATGGCAGAGCTGGAGCACAAGTTGAAGTCATTGTAAAATAAGAAGAAACCCTTTCCTACCAGGCTTATTGTCAAGAGACCTCAGACATCTCTAGAGGCTAATCTACTATCTTTGAATGGATGGCCTCTTGATCCCAATTCTGCAAATCTACCTTCCTCTACTGCAACTCCACCACCTTCTACTGCAGGTTCACATGGCCCCAGTACTGCAATTCTACAAACTTCAAATGTACACTCACTTGATTCCAACACTGCCTTTCTTCTTGGGGTTTGTACTGTCCCCAAAAGTCTCCAGTCTATCCATGAAGGAGAAAACAATGAGGTGGTGCCAAGGGTTGATTTTACCCAGGCTGACAGCACAGTTGTTGCGTCTAATGAGGTGAGGAAACCAGAGAAAACACAGGCATCAAAGCCAGGCTATGTCAGGCTCTTTGGTCTGCCAGCCTCAGCTACAAAAGAGAGTTGAAAGTACAAGAAGCCATAAAGAATGTGATGTTGGGACTGAGCCATGGCTGCCATGTAAAGTTTGCAAACATGCAGGACGCATGTGATGCTCTTCACTTCAACCAACAATCACTTGTCTCCATCTGTGTGGAGGTACATGGAGCAACTGAGGAGATGTAGACCAGTGCGCTACAAGAATGTGAAAATAGAGTGAAACCCAAGCAAAGTCCTCTTAGTGAAACTGCAAAGCACAAATTTAAATTAATTTCTACATTGCAAATCAAGAGATCTGTCAACCAGTTGCCAACGCCATCTAAATCACCAAAAAAAAAACAAGTACTGATTGTGACTCATCAACTGCCTGGTCAGTGACTATGGAGTACATTGTCATGGTCAGTAATATACCCAAAAACATGACCAACACTGAAATAAAAGAATTGTTTGGATGTCCAAACATTGCACACAAAAACATACTACACCTGTTCAACAAGGAAGGCAACACAACATTTCTCATTTTTAACCAGACTGAGGATTATGACTATGCAATGAATCTCAATGGCTGCCATGTGGGCCCTGATGCCATTAAGATCTCATCAATCACCAGGGAGAAGATGAAGGACATGATGGTGAAAACTCATCCCAGGAATCTTAACCAGTGTCTGAAGATGGGTGCAAAGGGGAAACCAATTGGAAAGAGGAAATCCAATTCAGTTGAGAAACCAGGAGGGATGCCGAGCACAAACCTGGACCCAGCAGCTCAGACATGCCTGTTTGTTTGAAACTTGCCCGCAGATGTACACAAAAGTCATATAAAAATGCTTTTCCACAAATACAGACAGGAATGATAATTTCGGCTTATTGCATGACAGTGATGGCAAAGGTATCGGTGAGGCTGTGGTTCAGTGTAAATCACGGAAGCTTGCTGCAATGGCTCAGGAGCTCCACAGTCAGGACTTTCTGGGGGAAAAAGTACTTTTGACTCGCATAAATGTGAAGCAGATGGAGGACATCTTGACAAGAGATGTTTGAAGAAGTTGGCTGGCAGTTACACATTAACATTTTTGTTAAGTTTCTTTTTCTCTTTCTTTTCTTTTTCTTTTTTTTTGATATTTAATTAAATTTAATATTATTTCTGTGCATTAATGCCACTGAGACACATCTTGCACCTGCCTAAATGAATGATTGAACAGCTTCTAGGATACTGAAAGCAGTCATGGTGATTTAAATATTTTCACAGCTGTATGCCAATCTCAGATACGCTGGTATCAGATGGAGGATACAGTTGTGTAGTCAAATAGACACTGTTTCTGTTTCCGTTTCTATTCCTGTTTCATGGACTACTTTCAAAACCACATCACCTGATAAAAACATACAGTACACTTAAGTCTTGATACTTTGATTTCAGTTTTAGGGAGAGAGTGTCTAGGGCTGATCAACATTTATATTATCATTTATTACCTTTTAGGGAAATCACATTGTGATGATATGATCTCATCATGTTATTCTACAAATGATACAGATGCTCATAAATGCTAATAAATTTCTCTTGTGAGCAAGTTGTAATTCAAGTGATAAAGTTTGTTCTTGAAGTTTTCGGATCTGGAATGATTAGCCCATTAATTGATTAGTTGATTGATAGAGAAATAATCCATAACTATTTAGGGCCCGAGCACTGAGTGCGAAGGCCCTATTGTAACTCAAGGAATTTTCCTCTATTATTTTTCTTCCGAAACAAATGCATTTTTGACCTAAACGTGCATGAAAAGTTGTTAAACTTTGCACAGACATCAGAAGTGGTGAAAAATTTGATATTTTATGGGTCTTGCAAAAAGGCGGGGCAAAATGACTCGACAGCGCCCCCTAGAAAATTAGGAAAATTGAGCCCCTCGATACAGATTGTCGTAGAAGAATGAAATTCGATATGCTTATGTATGATGACCAGACGCACCAAAAAGTCTCTTGGAGACATACCCTAAGTACAACAGGAAGTTGGCCGTTTTGGATCAAAGTTGCGATTTTGACACTGATTTTGCCATTTCCAGCCCTCATACTTTAACGAACTCCTCCTAGAGATTTGACCCCAGCGACTTCAAATTCAGTCAGTATCATCTACAGACCTTGGAGATGAAAAGTTATCAAAACGGTGAGTTTTCGACATTGCCAAGGGGGCGTGGCCGGATAGTGAATTTTGATCCTTCGCCATGAAAATTGAAACGGCCATAACTCCGGCATACATGATCCTAAGAGACCCAAAGTTTTTGTGCTTGGAAAGAGTCCCGCCCTGAACACATCCATGTGTCAATATTGGATCTGAGTCATAGCGCCACCTACTGGCAAAGGAATTTACATGTTTTACACTTTGACGCCCTGTGGGTAGCACGGTGACTGGTTCCACTTCAAATTTACTCAGAATAACCTCAAGACCTTGGAGATCGTATGTTATGAAGTTGGTGACTTTTCGTCGAAAGGTGTTGCCATGACGACGCAGTGAATTTCGTTGTCTCGCCATGAAATTTCAAAGCCTTATAACTTGACTCCACATGGTCTGATCTTTTCCAAATTTCATATGCTTGTTAAGAGTCCTGATCTGAAGACATGTAAAGGCCCATATTTAGTGACAGTCATAGCGCCACCTACTGGCAACAGGAAGTATTAAGCGCCACTCTTTTGCAAACTACTAGCAGGTTAGTCAGAAACACATAAAATTTGGTAAGCTAAGGTGTAAGACCTTGATGATGATAACTCCTGAAACTTTTGAGTTCTCATCAAAAGCTGTTGCTATGGCAACACATTGTTCACCACAAAATACTAAGCTGTTTTTAAGGGCCAAGACATGCTTGAAAACTCAAAACTTTGCACACACATGGCAGGTCTTACAGTCTATAATATCGTATTGGTGGCTGGCATAAGTATGGCAGAATGGCTCTACAGCGCCCCCCTACAATATTTCAATGAAGCAGCCCCCACGCCACGTTAAACCTACATTTATGAAAATTGGTACACACATGTATCATGCCAGGGCACACAAAAAAGTCTGGGACCCATAGCTGAAACCCAACAGGAAGTCGGCCATTTTGAATTTAGTGGTCAATTTTGGCGGTTTCACATGTCTGGTATTTTAATGAACTCCTCCTACAGAATTCAGCATAACGACTTCAAAATCAGCGTGTGTCATCTAGACTAGTTTGTGATCAAAAGTTATTAACGGTGACGTATGCAAGGGTGCAAGGGCCCGATCATCGCTGCTTGCAGCTTTAATTTGATGATGGAATGTTAAAAATAAAAACATTTATGGTAAGTCAAAATGTTGACTTATTGAGTAAAAGTGAGTCAAAAATTTACAAAGAGTTTTTTGAAGTTGAAATTTATATCAGTGTGCAACCAATACCAGAGACAATTAGGTCACATATGTGTGTATATATATATATAATATATCTAAGGGTAGGATAGAGTTTTGGATTGATAAAATATCTCACTTCATGTCGCAAAGCTGGAGCAGAAGATGCAAAGGTTTACCATATTGTTCAAAAAGATTACAGATTACAGAATATATAATTGTTTTTATTTTATGACTTCTAAGTAATCTTCCCAGAATGTGTGAGTCATAGCCTGTGACTCATAGGGGACTTTTGGCAGGAAATGTGCCACCTTGCAGCTGCACTTTATTCACTTCCTTGTGACAAAGTATAATGATATGTTTGCATGATCATCAAGGGAGAAAGAGACACATAACGTAATGAGATTAAATAAGTAAAACCTGAAAAAAATCTTTAAGTAAGCTGAGGAAGGAATATGTGGAAGGTGGTCTTGTTCTTTTTTTTTATCAATGGGCTGTGACAGTGTGCTCTTTCTGAATCTCATAAACAACAACTCAGAGGACAAGACATTAATGTTGTTTACCAAAAGTTTTTGATATTTAACCTCAAATGCTGAAGATTGTGGTATGTCTCTGACAGGGAATCTAAATTTTACATATATCATTTTTACAACAAGACTGCATGTTTAATTGCATTTCATATGAAGTACATTTTTGACAGCATATTCACTTTCCCGTGGTTTCCTGTAAAAAACCTGGTGTGTGGCCAAGCCTGGTCCACAAGAGAAAACCTTTTTTTTTTCCAGTGTACATTGCTCTGCCGGTAGTTCAGACTCCGGTCCAGTACGTGGCGGTAAAGCGCCGTCATCACATTTCATAGCCAATGAGCACGAAGGGAGGGAAAACAGCGCACTCTGGAGCTGAGCGGGGAGGCGGAGCGCGGCCAGATTTTTCAGTATGTAATTACAGCTTGGTAGAGGCAGGATAACAGCAGCAACAACGCTCTCAAAACACACCTGATATCAAAATATCTGTGGTCCACATCTGAGGTAAGTTTTGGGGTTTTGTCGACACAAGACAGTGATTCTTCTTCCTGTAACCGCATTTTTCCTCTTTTCCCTCCCAGTGCTCCTGTGTGACGCACGTGATTTTTTTCTCCTGACTTCTATGTGGGAATGGCGTCATGACTGCTGTTGTTGCATTCTTTCTTTTTTCACCGCTGTTTTCTTCTTTTTCAGACATCACCTCCCCTGGTATGAAAAAATGGCCATAGTCCTGCGACTGCAAGGTCTAGATGTGAAGGCAGGTATTGAAGATATACGGAAATTCTTTGAATATCTTTATATACCAGATGGTGGAGTGTACATAGTGGGAGGAAATCTCAGAGAGGCATTTATTGCTTTCACCACTGAACGAGATGCCCAGCTTGCCATGCGGCACACTGGGAATTTCCTCAAAGGGTCTAAAGTGACTTTACACTTAAGCAGCATGGCAGAGCTGGAGGAGAAGTTGAAATCATTGTTGAAGGGGAAGAAACCCTCCCCCACCAGGCTTACTGTCAAAAGACCTCAGCCATCTCCAGAGCACAAGATCAAGGCAAATTTAAATGAGAAGAAACCCTCCCCCACCAGGTGTATTGTCAAGAGACCTCAGCTATCTCCAGATGCTAATCTACTACCTTTGAATGGATGGCCTCGTGATCCCAATTCCGCAAATTTACCTTCCTCCACTGCAACTCCACCACCTTCTACTGTAGGGTCACATGGCCCCAGTATTGTAAATCTACAAACTTCAAATGTACAGTCACTTGATTCCAACACTGCCTTTCTTCTTGGGGTTTGTACTGTCCTCAAAAGTCTCCAGTCTATCCATGAAGGAGAAAACAATGAGGTGGTGCCAAGGGTTGATTTTACCCAGGCTGCCAGCACAGTTGTTGCGTCTAGTGAAGTGAGGAAACCAGAGCAAACTCAGGCATCAAGGCCAGGCTACGTCAGGCTCTTTGGTCTGCCAGCCTCAGCTACAAAAGATGACATTTGCCAATTTTTCAGAGGGTTGAAAGTACAAGAAGCCATAATGAATGTGATGTTGGGACTGAGCCATGGCTGCCTTGTAAAGTTTGCAAACATGCAGGACGCACGTGATGCTCTTCGCTTCAACAAACAGTTACTGGGCTCCATCTGTGTAGAGGTACGTGGAGCAACTGAGAAGATGTGGACCAGTGCGCTACAAGAATGTGAAAATGGTGTGAAACCCAAGCAAAGTCCTCTTAGTGAAACTGCAAAGCACAAACAGAAATTAATTTCTACATTGCAAATCAAGAGAAGATCTGTCAACTGGTTGCCAATGCCATCTAAATCACAGAAAAAGCCAAGAACCGATTGTGACTCATCAACTGCCCGATCAGCGACCACAGAGTACATTGTCATGGTCAGTAACGTACCTAAAAACATGACCAAGACTGAAATAAAAGAATTGTTTGGATGTCCAAACATTGCACACAAAAACGTACTACATTTGCTCGACAAAGAAGGCACCAGAACAGACACAGCATTTCTCACTTTCAACCAGACTGAGGATTATGACTATGCACTGAATCTCAATGGCTGCCATGTGGGCCCTGATGCCATTAAGGTCTCATCAATCACCAGGGAGAAGATGAAGGACATGATGGTGAAAACCCATCCCAGGAATCTTAACCAGTGTCTGAAGATGGACGCAAAGGGGAAACCAATTGGAAAGAGGAAATCCAATTCAGTTGAGAAACCAGGAGGAACGCCAAGCACAAACCTGGACCCAGCAGCTCAGACATGCCTGTTTGTTCGAAACTTGCCCGCAGATGTACACAAAAGTCATATAAAAATGCTTTTCCACAAATACAAACTGAGGACTGATAATATCATCTTATTGTATGACAGTGATGGCAAAGGTATTGGTGAGGCTGTGGTTCAGTTTAAATCACCAAAAATTGCTGCAATGGCTCAGGAGCTCCACAGTCAGGACTTCCTGGGGGCAAAAGTACTTTTGACTCCTATAAATGTGAAGCAGAAGGAGGACATCTTGGCAAGAGATGTTTGAAGAAGTTGGCTGGCAGTTGAACATTAACACTTTTATTACAGTTTGTCTCAGTTGCTTTGGCTCAATTCTTGAGTCAAAAGCAAATCTGTCAAAATGTGAAATTCTTCTCAACATTTTATTTGTGCACAACAGAGTATTTCTCCTTTGTTACCATTTGCAAATGTCTTAGCACATTTAGGCAAATTACTTAATACAATTTTATACAAATTGAACAATTATTGGTTACATGTTTTGTTAACAAAATACATTATGTTTTCCGTTGAATAGTTTCACTCTTAAATGTTAAATTCTTTCATTTTGTAAGTCATCACACGCAGAATAGTCCCATCTAATCCAAATCAGCCGAGCCCAGGTTTCATAAATTAAATTGATATGGACTGGTCATAAAGTAACTTTGTTGTCAGGTGAAACTTGAACTTCACTGACAAATGGGAAGTTTCTCACATCTTAGATCAACCAATGGCATGTGCTGTCTGGATAGCTTACAGGTGTAAGTCTTAAGTATAGGTATTGTACTGTAAAACACAAAGCTTGAGGGCAACAGAGTTATAATTTGGACAGGCATGACAGAGGAGTTAAATATATGATCATCCACCACAAAATCATATGTCTGCTTGTGTCATGGAAAATACAGTACACTCTTAATGACTATGTTAACACCTTAAATGAAAGCTTTCTTCACAGTTATATGTGCCTGGGCTATAATTACTATGTAAGGTGGTTATTATTGTCTTGAGTCTTCTTCCTTTGTCTGAAATCTGGGCCCAGAACCATGTAAGGTGGGAGACGTCAACATAAGAGACATGTTTTCCTGTGTGTTCCTGTGCAGACTGCTGTAGAAAACTAGGCCAAACACAGGCTGTTGCTCTCAGCCTGAGACATACCGTGTTACAGGATGAAGCCTCTTTGCAAGTGTTTCGAATAAAAAACAAAGACATTCTCTCTTTGTGAGTCTCTTATTTAATAGAAATTACCACTACAGCTTGCTGCAATGGATGCTGCCTTGTGATAACATAACAGCAGAAGCGTGCAAAGGATGGTTGCAGCATACAAGAGTATTCTTCCCCTGTTGCATTACAAGGCAAAGCATAAGGTGTGAAGTCAATGAGAATCTGTGGCCAAACAGACAGGAGTGACAGGATGTCTCGTGATTCCCAGCACTGTAACTTTATTTTGTCACTACACTACTGCATCTGTTTTTTTCAATTTTCATTTGTTTTCTGTTTACTGTATTGTACTGTGTGACCATTGCAGGAAAATAAAATTGTCTTTCTGCATGTTACATGCAAATCTGAGTGCTTTTTAGCTTTACAAAGTGGAATGTGAAACCTTGTACTGCTAAAATCAGTTTCTGAGGAGTGTTTTCTTTGATACACAATAGCAGTCATCTTCAGAAAAATAACAGTCTGGTACAGAAGGCATTCAGGGTCTGAAAATATGTGGAACAAGACTGGAATTTAGATGAGGAAAACACTGAGAATCCACTGTCATTCTGACAAAAATACTTTGACCCCCCTGGTTTTACACAATATAAAAGGTCATTTTGGAGGCAATGACTTGTTCGCTGAGACAATAACTTAAGTTTGCAACATGAATTAAAGGTTTTGGGTGAGTTACAGCCTTTTGCAGGTTAACTGTAGTGTTTTGCTGCATATATAAGGGAAATGCGTCCAGTGCTGAGAACTTGTTTTAAGAAATGTTCCAAAGCAATTGAGAAAAAAAACATTTTCATTAAGACTCAATGGCCAAAGAGTGATTGTCAGGGATCTTCACGTACCCATCAAGTTTGTCTTCCTACTAATTCTATTTGATTACATCACCTACTGAGTTTTTTACTTGTCATTAAATGTTTATCATGTTCAGGAATTCATTGCCTCTGTCAACCTCCAATAGATTTTAAAATGGTTGAGCACTGTTTTATGGCCTGTTTCTTAACCCAAGGGAACTTTCCAGTGAAGAATCCCACAGATGTTGTGGTTATCGTTGCAGTGTTAGGACAGCACTCTGAAACTGCAAGGACCTTTTATGCTGCATAAATGTAAGATGATTGGAAGTAATGAACCACAACTACACAACCAAGTGGAAATATAAACATATTTCAGAGTAACATCTTGGAATGCCTTAAAGGTCCAGTGTGTAGGATTTAGTGGCATTTAGCAGTGAGGTTGCAGATTGCAATCAACTGAATACCCCTCCCCATCCAAGCATGTAGGAGAAACTACAGTGGCCGCGAAACTCGCGAAAGGCCCTCTCTAGAGCCAGCGTTTGATTTGTCCATTCTACCCATTCTGGATAGAAACATGGCAGCCTCCATGAAAGAGGACCCGCTCCCTATGTAGATATAAAAAAGTCTCATCCTAAGGTAATGAAAACGATTCTTATTGTCAGGTGATTATGTATAAATTAAAACATACTTAGGAATATTATATTCTATTTCTGCCAAGTCTGTTCTGCTAGATGCCACCAAATCCTACACATTGCACCTTCAAGTTTTCAAGTTAAATGCATCCACAGAAGGAAAGGCTTGTTGTTAGTCTCAAACATGTCTGAGAATACAAAAAAGTTACAGGAGCATCCCCAATTGCTTTCTTGTCTATGTGGCACAGGAACTAAGGAACTAGTCAAAATGCAGTCGCTTTAGGACCCAATTGACTGCACATTTAAAAACACACGCAGTTTCTTTTATTTTAATAGCATAGAACCCTGGGAAATTAACAATAGTCATACACTGACACTCAGTTAAAACTGCTGAAAAGTCATTTTATGTAAAACGTTCCAAGTTATAAATTTTCCCATATTCTAAAGAAATCAAAAACATTAAAAAAAAAACAACTACTGGGTAGCAACAAAAAACTATGCCTAAAAGCATATAAATTTACACAATATCCAAGTTTTTGACTCATGGACAGTCACAGGTGATGCACAGATAGACCAGAGAAGTGAGAAGATCGAGGTGTCACATGATCTGATTTTCATTTGTAGTACCTGGGTGGTCCATCTGAGTACCTGGATGGACCTGCAGAAAGACAACAGGACAGAAAAACATTAAAAGGGTAGAACAAAGACAGGAACCCCTTTAGTGTGCTCCATTTAACAAATGCATTAAATGGGAAGAGTGAAAGGATGCTTGCGTACCTGAGAGACTATTTAAGGGACTACTGAAGTATCGGTCGCCGCTACTTGGCAATCTTGAGGGTGGAGAGGAAAAGCTTGAGGAGCTCATTGACAAGCTGTTCAGACTAGAGCCCTGAGGAGGAAATGAAGACAGAAATTTAGGGAGAGATGATGCACAAATACACTTGTTTCATTCAATTAATAAGATAACTGAAAAATCTGGACAGATGAAAATCTGGTTTTACTCATACTGCTGCCAAATCTTCAAAAGCAGATACTTAAAGGTCCTGCACACTCGTAGTTTTTCTAGTTTATTATACATATAATAGTAATATACTTTATATAGAATTATCAGGTTGAAGTTAGGCTGAGCTATGCTGGATTACGTGAGGTCACCAAACATCACAAACCAATAAAAGTAACAATTTATAGGAGGGTCAGAAAGATGTTAATTATATAATATACATACACACTGTAGGCTAGATAAGATTTAATGGTTTATCTTCGACATTTAGTTTTACATTTTTTAGGATAGGATACATAAGCTCCATACCGATGATACACTCCTCAGTCTGTACTCCATCAGCACATCTGTTAGTTTCTGTGTCACCTTCAGCACCAGCTGTGCATCACTCTCGTTCTCTATCCGGAAGGTATCCTACAAATACATGAAACCATGAACATGAAAAGTATTCGGAAATGTGAGTAATTTAACAACATAGTGTTGACACTTTTTGCTAGGTATATTGTGTGAAATGAGACACCTACCAGGTAAGTGAGCAGTGTACCACGATTGTTGTCATTGTCTGGAGCTGCTCCCATCGAGCCTGGTGTGTCAAGCGGCTTGTTCACTGGTCTGTCCATTAAGCCACTCCCCATTTGGCTGCCCCGATACTCGTCAGGATATCTTCTGCGTGGGCTGTCCTCCATTAGTCCACTCCTTCCATAGCCATCAATTCCACCACCTGATCCAAAACCATCTCCACCAGCGGCTGGATGATGGCCCATACCATCTGGAAAAGGTCTGCAACTCATATCAGGGTCAGGGAAATCTTGCCTGTTTGAATAGCCTCCAAAGCCAGGCTCCCCATAGTCACCCAGTGAATAGTCAGAAAAAGGAGGAGGAGGAGGAAACTCCCCTGGAAACCTCGGTTCAGAGAACCTGGGACCTGTGATAGAAACACGTTCATTACAATTCAATACACATACAGTGATTCAATAGAAAACGGGGTGTACAGCCACACTGCTTCAAATAATACAATGACTCACCAAATGGCGGCCCCTTTGGTCCCATCCCTGGTGGTGGTGGAAGCAAAACCTTAGGAGCAGCAGAACCTGTGATAGAGAAGAAGATACACAACTCAGACAAGTAAACCCAACTGGAAATATTTTAATATTGATGCAGTTCATAGCAGCGTAACTTACGGAGTCCTTCGAAAGCAGCTACATCACAGGGCTCTTTCAGGATTACCTAAAAGTTACAACAGGACCAATAAACATATCAAATCTGCATTCATGATGTATAACATAATGCACTTCTCAAATATAAATATGGGACATTTTTTACACAACCCGTTGCTTTTTAAAAAAAAAAGAAAGTGCTATTTTCTGTCTGGATGTCCGGGATCAACAAGGCAAAAATGTGTGCCTTTATGAGTATGTACATCCAAGTTGTCAGTCTAACTAATATCTTTTGACACTTTTTGCTAGGTATATTGTGTGATCCTCTTGGGTCAATCTTTTTTGACCCAAGAGGATCAAAACAAGACACTCACCTTGAGTTGTCCCCTCCCTTCTGTCTTCTCCACCTCAGCTGCAATTTCTTTAATTGTCTTCCTTACAGCAGGGTCTTTGTTGGCCTCTCCCTCATCATAGGTGACCTTGTCAGGGTGAGCCTTTTTCTATGAGCAAGGCAGATAAATATACACATATGGAACATGTTCGAGGTCATTGACAAAAAACATTTCAATTATAACTGTTAAGCTTGTCCAGGTTTTGACTTCCATACAGAACAGCCTTATAAAATGATAAGGTACCCTGACATTTTTAACAGCCATTATAAAATACAAGATAACATTTGAATAAGCCTTTTTCGAATTTTTTTATCTATGTCAAAGCCGTAGAAGTTTGAAGACATTTCCCTGCTCCACAAATTCCCTACTTCATATCAACTAAAAGGGTCAATTCACCCAAGTCACAATTTTCTGCATGTATACTCAGCTTTATCTAGCTATGCAGATAGTCTGTTTTTAAGGATTTAGATGAACCCTTTCAAGACCCCCTCACAAGGGTAATATATTTCCCAACCTTAGAAATGAAAGACCCATATTCTTTGCAAAATAATTTGTACTGACAAGTGAAATAAGTTAGGCTCAAAATCCCCTTTTTTGCAATACTTATGTATTTGAGGAACTTTATGGGTAGACTGACATACTCACCAAGTATCTGAAGCTGTGCTTCCAGCCTTTCACATGAGCAAGCATATCATGTTGCAAGCGGGACACAGCACACAGTTTGCACTGGTAGTGTGGTGGGACAGATTTACTGGGGCTGCGGTACTCCCACACATACTGAAGACCTGCAGACAGGTGATGGTCACTGGTTATGCATTTCAACGTAGGATGGGAGAGAGTTGTACCAGCATAAGGAGCTAGCCCTTCTGCTTACCGATGACACAGTCAGTGACCCCCTTCAACTGTTTGCTGAGAGAGGGCATGGAGTGGATAGATGTCCCTTTGGTGTACACTGAGAAAACACAACAGTGGTAAGTACAAAGCAAACGCTTTATAGTGATAAACAAGTGAGACAACAAGGTTCAATGTCTAACAAACTCAAGGTTCCCCCAAAAAGGAAAACTAAAATGAATAAATTTAAACAGCAGAAGTGGAAGCAGTAGATGGCGTTTAGAAATACTGTGCATCTGAACATATTTAAACATCATACAAATCTGTATCTGGTTAACAGCAGTCCTTACCAAAACATCTACTCTATTAATACAGAACAGAATTTCTGGGGAGAGCCCTGTCATCATAACAAAGTAAGAAAGTGTGTTGTGTTCCTGTGCAACCTGCAGTGTCTGGTGGCTGGTTAAGAGTCATAAATAAAAGCCTGTTCTGTCTGTATCAACTGAACAACTATTATTAACCCAAACTCCTCATGCGCTTTTGAAGCCTGGGGGTAGAACGAGAACGGCAGCTCTCGGCTAACCTCCATTTAGGCCTGCACTGAGCTGCAGGACACCAGCTCCTGTGATGCATTGCCTCTCACTGTGTCCAACCACACAAGTATCACTTCTGTGTCGACACCAATGAAGCAGTCCAACTGTGGACGAAAAATAAGAGCCCTGCATCGCCCAATATACTCTGGTAACCAGGTACGGTAAGGTAAGCCAGTGTAGCACAGGCAACTGAACGAAAAAGGAATACTGCATTAAGCAGTGGTAAAAATATTTTTAATGGAGAAAAACTGTTTATACAACCATCAGAGCACAAAAAGTGCATTAAAACTTCATCAGCAACCATCACAGATGCATGGATGGATTACTGTATTTCTCGCTAGTGGTTTAAGGAGCTGGTGGTGCTGGTCTTCAATGTAGCAACATCTTAGGAGAGTGGGTTGAGACTTCTACAATTGTTCAGTTTTGTATAAACCATATAAATATTGGATTTTCTAAATAAATATTTGGCAACATACTGGAAATGTTTTGCATTTTTACTTCTGTAGTGGAAACTGATCTCCAACGAGCAAAATCATGGATGGCACCACAACAGCCCCCATCTCTGACAGTGTGAGTCTCAAAGAGTGGTGAACAAGCCACCACCAAGGACATGAAGCAGGAAAATCACAGTCTCAAGCTTCAACTCTCAGCACTGACAGTGGCACCATGTATAAAAGGACTTACCTATATCAGCAGAATGCTGCAGCCGCTTTCTCTGTCAGTGGAGGGAATAAACCCACATGAAGAAGAGAGACACATAGAGGCATTAGTGACAGGATGACACTCAGCGGTGGACTGAACTCCTCGTCCATGTCCGCCACACCACATACGTATGCCATAGAGCCAGTATTTTCCTCAGTCTCCATGACGTCTGCATCAGCAGCGGCATGTCACAGAGACAAGTGTATAAACAGCGTCTAAATCATGTTGTCGGGGTTTAGTCTGAATTCTCATTAAATGAGAATGTGGGATAGCAAAACAAAATTCTCTTTTAAATACCGTAGTAAGAGAAAGAAGCTGGTACACTGAATAAATGCTGAAATATAAACAATATGCACACATGTCTACAGTAGCCAGGGCTGTGACCACAACAAAACACTGAGGTCAAGACCTCAGTTAGTTTCCCATAAGAGTGAAACAGAAATGTTGCAAAAGTGGTCCAAGTTACTGCTCTTCATTCCATTTCTACCATACTGTCACCTCAACACCTCATGTGGTGTGTTTGGGAGCCCTAAATCTAGTTTTGACAGATGATGGCTGCAAACACATACAAAGTGATGATGACTAGATCTCCTGCTTTTCAGGGAGAACAAATGGGAGGCTGAAAATCAAAATTTGGGCAAAGACGATGAAGTGGAAAACTATCAGGCTGAACACACCTGTCAATCAGGCTCCCAAACAGACTCTTTCTTTAAGCCTTGTAAAAGACAAGCAAAGGCAGACAGTAGACAGAAACAAGCAATGATGGGGGATTTTGACTTCAGTACAATTTTTCAAAAATGTTGAGACGTTGTGATGATGGTAACAGTAACCATCTGAATATAAATTAAAACTGCCTTTGGGAAGCATTTAGGAAGTTTCATAGCATGGAATTTCTTACGTTGACTTTCTTGGATAATATGATTTGTAGTAATCACTGCAGTGATAGTCTACAGTAGAGGTTAGCCTAAAGGTTTACATACACTAGGAATTTCAATGATTTCTGTAACTGCATGATTGTGGATACCTGCTTCTTTGTCAAAAAAATAAAAAAGTTTGGTATCATTCATGAATTTGTTGTGGGTTGTCTGCAAATATGAAACACCCACAAAATCTGGTGGGTCAAGAATATACATACAGCAGTTCACAGCATTTTTATAAATTCTGGAGGCGCAGAAAGGAGAGTTTTAAAATGTCATTTGACTTAATGAGATTGCCTCCTAACTTCCTGTTCCTGTTACTGACTACAGCTTCTCTGTGTATCTATAAATCAAGCTTTTTTGACTGCACACATTAGAACGAACCACAAACATCACAATTGGAAAGTCCAGAGAGCTCAGTGCATATTTGAGAAAGTGCATGATAGATTAACACAAGTCAGCCCATTTGGGGCTGCAAAGCAACTTCAGTTCCCAAAATCATAAGTTCAAACAATTGTTTGTAAGTACAAAGTACAACTGGGAACAGTGGTCTCTTTGCCAAGATCTGAGAGAAAACCCAACCAGAATTATGCCAGAAGCTTGTTTGTGGCTATCAAAAGTGGCTGATTGTAAAGGAGAAAAGGGACATGCATCTAAATACTAGCTGTGCTGTATGCATAGTTTTGACCCATGAGATTGAGTTTTAGTTTCAGGAGATGCACATTTTTACCTACTCCTACTCCCCCCCAGAACCCTGCAGAGCATTAGGCCTCTTTGTCCTCAGTTGAATTTTGGCCTGGCTATGGTCCTGAAAGTGACTGCACTCAGAAGTAAAAAATGAGCAGCCTGCCATGAGATATTGGTTCAGAGAACCCAGTTCACAAAACACATAAAAGTCCAATGTCAAGAGAAGTGGTTAAGCAGTTTCAGAACATGAAATGCTTGCACTTTGAAGACTTGAAGTTTGCAACTCTGGTTCAGAGCTATTCCTTTAAACCACCGAGCGGGGGCCAGAGTGCAAAATAACAAATACAACCAGGCCTGAGAGCACGTCAGCTGGCACCAAGTCCACCTGCAAAGGACTGCTGCAGCACAGCTCCCCATCAGGCATCACAATAACCAGTTAACATCATTAATTAGGAAAAATATCAGGAAGGAAAGTGTGTTTTCCTTCATGCGCAGTTCATAAATATGAGGCGAATCGATACGAGTGTAATTTCTTAAATTGTGATGTTAATGTGTGTATATTTTGTCGAAATGTGTCAGCTTACAGTGCGATACTTACCCTGACATTTTTACCCCTATTTTGGAAGTTCTGCGGCCCATTTCTTGGTTTGTCGTTGGGAATCTGGTTGACTGAAGCCTGAGCCTCAATTTCCTCCATTTCTCCACTGTGGGACAAAAGGGAAATAATTCACATGCCAAGTACTTCAGGTGAAAGATAGATATCCGCTCTCATTAGCTGTTGCCGTATTGTGGTGTATGTGAATCGACAGATTTCCGTTTTACTTTCGTTGTTTCGTTTCATCTCAGGCCTTGCTGAGGCTAACGGCAGACCAGCTATGAACTATATCTAAGCATATCCCAGGGCCAAATATCATATGTATCTGTAGGTGAACAGGAGGACAATATTACTGAGCTTACCCGAGATATTTTAATACAAACTGCAAGTCCCTCAGGGCGTCAGGCAACCATTCAATGTCGAAGAATAGACTAACTAGCTAAAGTGAAAAAGAACAATGCCAACTGACTGAAGAATGGAGACCAGTGCTTCGGCCAGTTTAAAATGAAAAAAAAAAAACAACACCCTAAATTTAACCTTTACAAAAAACCCCAGAATACACTCGCACTATAAAACTGAAATGAAAATATGCTAACTGATACACTCAATCGCACCTGTTCGCACATAAGAAAGAAACAAAGTAATCTTTCTCTTCAGGCACTTGTGCTGACAACTATGCATTACGCTCCTTAGAAACCAGGGCTTGCCGTAATTATTTGCTGGAGCAAAATTGAACAAGGTATAAACATTTTAATATTTTCGAGACACATAGGGACAACATTTGTATTTCATTCACTTTAATTACACATGTGCGCACTATTAAAGTTATTCTAATCATAGGAGGTATTATATCGTAAGCCCGCAGAGCTCGCGGCGTAATAAACATGCACACACAGAGTCAGCGGACCCAATGAACTAACACGAGACTGAATATTTATATATTTTTGTTGTATTGATAATTGTTAGCAGGGCGCCTTTTTCTCTATCTCCAGACACCAATGAATATTTGATGCTGCAAACCTCTCACAGGAGTAGCCAGACTGTTAACTGAAGTAAGTAAAATCCTGAACTGTCGTGCATGATGCTATTAGGTGTTAGCTGCTGTATCAGACGCTAGTATAAGTGCAGCTGTCCTGTAACTGTTACGATGTACACACACATCTGATTATTCAGAGCAAAAGTTGAAAATGTGTATAGTTTGTGTAGTAAGATGATATTTATTTTTAAAATGCGTTAAACCACCACCACCACTATTTGGACATATACTAGCCCTCAGTGTGTTTATTGGGATCAGTGAACTCATTCTATGCCATGTGTGTTTGTTTATTGAAATATATGAAATCATTCAATGCCATAATCCCACCTTCATGTCTGGTAGTACAGATAGCAGCATAGACTGCTTGAGATGAAGGCCAAGAAGAAGAAGAGACAGGATGACTTCCAAAAGGTCAAGTTAAAGGTGGGAAAGAAGAAGCCCAAAGCTGATAATGCCACCAACACCAACTTTCGCACAAAGGGAATCCATCTAACTGAACAGCTGAAGAGAGACACAAGTGGCCCTACCACACACAGACAGCTCGGTATCAATGTAAGCTCTCTATCTCTGTTTCAGATGGAAACAAACATACAAGCTTTATTTAATTTAAACTTCATTTTTTGAATGCTAAATTTTCTGTCTTTCCTTCGCCTTCTCTAGGACCTCCTGTCTCAGCTTCACCATTACAATGCTAATGTGAAACATAGTGCCTTGTTGGGTTTGCGAGAGTTGTTGTCCCTCAATCCCTCTCTGTTAGAGCAGCATCTGTCTCGCTTGCTCTCTGAAGTGGCAGCTGTTTTCACTGACAAGGATGGCAACGTCCGTGTGGCAGCCACACGTTTGCTCAGGTTAGAGAAGCAGCAGTAATGCTGAAACACCACAGCGTAATAAAATGATCACTTATCTTTTCTTTCTTTCTCAAATAACATCTTGTCTAAAACTACTTCCAGGTTCATTGCACAATCTGTGCCTGCAGAACGAGTGGCTCCATTTTTCCCCCTCCTTAGTGCCCACCTCTCTTGTGCCATGACTCACATTGAGACAGGCATCCAGGAGGATGCCATGAAGGTCCTCGATGTGTTGCTGGAACACTACCCTGCTCTGCTCGCGGCACGGCCTGCTGTGCTCCTCACCAACTTCCTGGAGTTGATCTCTCACAAACAAAGCAGCGTAGGATCTAAAAAGGCTCAGGATGCCAAGGGACGGACCTGGGCGCTGTCGGTCAACCCCAGCAGGGCTGTGACAAGCCAGCAGTGGCGGCTTTCTGTGCTCCTCAGGTACATGGACACAGATTATGAGGATATTTGTAAAATCACAATCCTCGCTGCTAACCTTTGTGCCACTTGTGTTTCAGGCTTGGGCGCTTTCTGCAGGCAGTAGTTGAAGAAAGACCAGTGGAGGAAGGTGACATGTCTGTCCCAACTGATGGAGTGTTTGGTTCCAGTGGAGAGGGCCGACTCACACCTCTGAATCTCATCTGGGAAGAGCTCACTTACAGCAAGGTTGGAGTTAAGGTGTATGAACATTCTGGGGTCAAACCAACTCCACATTCCACCTTTAGTCTCAGGTACAATACCACAAACCCCTGTAACCATCAAGTAATAGAAATCACAGACTTCCTTATAACTTATATTTCCTGTTAAACACAGTATTTAATTGTTTGTTTCTTTTATTCTCTTACTGTGTAGGCCTGAGGTGGACACTGGGGCTGCAGTGGGTGAGAGTTTGGACTCAGCTGAGGCTGTTCAGAGCTTTGCAGCTACACTGGTGCCTCTTCTGCTGGAGGTGTGGGTAGAGGCCAGTACCAGTGACAGTCCAGGGAACAGCACTGAGGGTGCTCACCTGCTTACCCCGGATGCCATGTCAGTAATGTTCCAGGTCTTGTCTATTCTGCAGCTGCTGAGAAAACTGGCGCCACAGCGGGAGCACCAGGATGCACTGGTGAGATGAAGAATGCACTAATATCTCAGTGTTTTCTTGTACAAGGAAAATGTTTGTTAAAAAATGAGAGACTGCATTGTTTTTTTTGTGTAGGATGCATGGTTCCGTAAAGAATACCTGGGAGACTTTAAGCAGCACTTCATGAAAAACTTTCCCTATGGTACTCGGGACACACCCAAACATAAAAAGAAGGTTAATCTCAAAAGGTAAGGACTAATGCGCTAGGCAAACATTCCTCCTTTCCTCTCTGTTTTGATGTGAAGTGACATTCTGTTATGTGAGAAATGATACAACTAATTTGAAGGTTGTAGATTCAAACTTAGGCTTCTTTAATTTCACAAGAAACTCTTTCTGTATTAGAAAAGGTTTTTATCAAAATGCAATGTGATAAATAATAATAAACAAAACATTAAAAATACAAATTTCAAGCTTTGAATGCATGGATCATCAATACATGCATTAGTTGTGATTACCCTCACCTCACTGTTGTTCCTGCAGGAGTAAGCAGACCGCAGCTGTCCCAGGTCTGACAGTGGAGCCACTGGCCCTAAACATCACACTTTGCCAGGTCATGGTTTCCCTCAGCCAGAAGCAGGGACTCGGCCGAGAGACAGATGGAGACTGGCTGACACCACTGAGGACGTTTGTCCGAGACACACTGAGCAATGAAGTGAAACTGAGCTACAGGCAGCTGCACATGCTGCTTGGAACTGTGTGGAAGATGGTGTTCACGCAGAGGAGTAAAAGTAAGCATGCATGGTGAATGTCCGATTGAGTAAAAACAGAAGCATGAATGCTGTGAGAAGAGTTCAGTGTCCATAAAAATGTATTATGGACTCCAACATACATTCACAAATCCAAGGATAAAAGTGTTTATGTCAGATGGACTAGATTATGGATGGTATCCAGATTTGTGAACAACTCTGAAGAATTGTTGTAACATTTTTAACATGAATCTCTTATGTGCCTATGTATTTATTATCTGTGCAGCTGTGACAGAGGACCTGTTGGCAGCAGTGTATTTCTACTATCAGCAAAGGCACCTGACTCTACAGACAAGATCTCTTCTGCTGTCTTTCTACAGCAAGCTCTACCTGCAGGAGCAAGGACACACACACATTGCTAGGTAACTTCAGTCATTGTTTTTCAACATGTGGGATTTTCATGTACACATCTGCATGATGTGAACATAACGACACCAGTAGCCCATATTTTGGCATACCGGAAACCAACATTGCAAGAGAAACCATAATATACATGCACAATAGCATAGTAGCATTGCATAGCCAGACAAACATCTCATGTCAAGTCAAGTCAAGTCAAATTTATTTATATAGCACATTTCATACGGCAAGCGTAAACTCAACATGCTAAAAAACAAGTAAAGATCATACATAACAAATATATTACATTACATATATAAAACAAATAAGATAAAACATAAAATAAGATGTTACATAAATAAAAACATGTAAAAACATAAGACAGTATATAAAAAAAATCATTATCATTGTTAAAAGAAATAACAATAATAATACTGTTTCTAAAAAGAAGGTTTCACCCATTAACCTAACTAAAAGCTTGTGAAAAAAGATATGTTTTTAGTCTGCTTTTAAAGGAAGACACTGTTGTAACAGACCTGAGTTCATGTGGTAGAGAATTCCAAAGAGTAGGACCATAATGGCTGAAGGCACCATAAGCTGATTTAGTATTTATTCTAGGTATGGTGAGACCTTTATTTGATGATCTCAAGGGTCTATCTGGTGTGTATTCGGAGAGCATGTCAACAACGTAGGTGGGAGCTAGGCCGTTCATAACTTTAAAAACAATAAGAAGTATTTTAAAATCAATTCTTTGCTTTACTGGGAGCCAGTGAAGAGAGATTAAAACAAGAGTGATGTGTTCACACCTTCTGGTTTTGGTTAATACTCTAGCTGCAGCATTCTGAATAAGCTGGAGTTTATTAAGTGTTTGCTTTGCCAGTCCAGCAAAGAGTCCATTACACTAGTCTAGTCGACTGGAAATGAATGCGTGAACCAACTTCTCAGAATCAGACTGTAACAGGAAAGATCTAACTTTGGATATGTTTCTAAGATGATAAAAAGCAGTCTTAGAGATACTGGAAATGTGCTTCTGAAAGTTAAGATCAGCATCCAAGATCACATCCAAGTTTTTGACATGATCACAGGGTTTTACTGATAGGGGAGTTAACAAAGAGTTTATCTGGTGCCTCAAAGCCTTCGGACCTGCTAAAAAAATCTCCATTTTGTCTTCATTTAACTGCAAGAAATTTTTGGCCATCCAATGTTTAACTTCAGTAATGCACTGGATGAGATCATTCACTGGGTTAAAGTGGCTGGCAGAAACAGATATGTATAACTGTGTGTCGTCAGCATCGGACTGATATGATATGTTGTATTGTTGAATGATGGACCCAAGTGGGAGCATATGAGCATATTCAAATTAAACAGTAGAGGGCCAAGAATTGATCCTTGAGGGACTCCATATGGAACGCTGACTACATCTGATTCAGAGTTATCAACAGCAACAGAAAAAGACCTACCAGTAAGGTAAGAGGAAAGCCAGTTAAGAACAGTGCCTCTAAGGCCTAAACAGTGTTCAAGGTGCTTAAGAAGTATCACATGGTCAACCGTATCAAAGGCTGCACTGAGGTCGAGAAGAACTAAGACAGTAACTTTGTAGTTGTCAGAGCTAATTTTAAGATCATTCACAACTCTGACCAGGGCACTTTCTGTACAGTGGTTAACTCTAAAACCAGACTGGTAAACATCAAAGAAATTGTTATATGACAGATACATGTGTAATTGTTGATATACAACCTTTTCAAGAATTTTCCCCAGGAATGGTAGGTTTGAGATTGGTCTATAGTTCTCTAGGACAAATGGATCAAGATTGCTCTTCTTTAACAGTGGTGTAAGTGTAAGTGGTGATTTTGTTTCGAATGTTAATAATCTTGGATTTAAAATATGAGGCAAATTTGTTGCATTTTTGTGAAGAGTGGAGTTCAGCAGGTATTTGTCTGAAGGGATTGACCAGTTTATCAATTGTGCTGAAGAGAAACTTAGAGTTATTGAGATTTTCACTAATAATTTGAGAGAAGTAATACTGGCTAGATGTTTTTATTACTTTGTTATATTTACTGAGCAGGTCTCTATAGAGAATATAATCAGCCTGTAATTTGGTTTTACGCCATTTGCGCTCAAATTTATGGCAGGTTCTTTTTTGTGCCTTCACTCTTTCCACATTCCTCCAAGGTGCTTTAGATTTACCAGAAATTATCTTGGTTTTTACAGGTGCAATATCATCTAAAATGTGTGTCACTGAAAGATTAAAATTATTAACTAAACTGTCATACAAAGACAATGAGGACAAATTAAAAACAGTAAAATCAGAATTAAAACCAGAATGTGACCAGGTACTCCTAGCAGAGTTAGTATATCTAGTGATAAACTTACCAGATGTATCCGCACAGATGGAGGGCCTTTTAACTGATTTTAGACCAGGTACATGTTTGGCTACCCAAGCAACACTGAAAAAAATACAAAAATGATCTGAAATCCCAACATCTAGAGTGCAGTTTAGGGTTATATCAAGGCCTTTGGAAATGACCAGGTCAAGTGTGTGACCCTGATTATGAGTAGGTCCGGCAGTGTGCTGTGTGAAATCAAACGTTGATAACATGTCAGCAAACTGGTTGGCGAAATGGTCTGTGGTGTTATCAGTATGAATGTTGAAATCGCCGGAAATAAGGATTGAGTCAAACTCAATAGTTATTTTGGATGAAAGCTCACCAAATTCAGGTATGAAGCCTTTTTTAAGCCTTGGAGGGCAGTAAACTGTGAGTACTAGACAGGGATTTGCGGATTTCATTTCTAGGGCTAAATACTCAAAAGTAGAGTAAGAACCAAATAAGACGCTTTTACATGATAAAATATCTGAAAATGGCTGCAACACCACCACCCTTTTTGTTTGACCTGGAAATCAGATTGAGAAGCTTCAATCAGTTCCTTGCTACCAGCCAAATCTCAGTAAGGAGAATACAATGGAGCCTATGTGATGTTATGAGATCATTAATAATGAAGGTTTTATTAGTAAGGGATCTGACATTGAGAAGTGCAAACTTTAAGGTGCTTGCAGAGTAGTTGGAGTTGTCAGCTGTGGCAGAGTCAGGCCTGATCTCATGAGCTCAGTTTTCACTAAACGATTTCAGTCCGTAAAGAATCACTTAAGAAATAAATTGATCTGATCAGATAAATGTTTGATGAATCCGTGAATATTTACATGATAAGTCCCCGCCTCTCTAAACTCCAAAAAACCTAAAACTAGACATTGTAGTTATAAAATGTAAAGTGTGATTCTGTAACTGCCCTCCATATTCGTCACCTATTATTTATTTGTTCCTTTGGGTGGGCAGGTTTGGAGAAATTTGTAGCACAAAGCAGTGACAGTTCAGGGAATGGTTTGTTCATCAAGTCAAGAACAGGTAAAGGTTTATGACGATCGTGTGTTATACTGCCTACATGAAATCACGTCTTGTTCAAGCTAATTCGTCTATGATGATGCCACAACACAATGAGCAAAGTTATGCGATGGCTTTGTCAGCCTGTAACATCTGTGGCCTCCCACAGAAAACTAATAATTCATATTTGTTCTTGTAAGTAATGTGAAGGGCAAAGAAATTATACTTAAATCACCCTCTGGGCTTAAAAGCACTGTGCTGTGTTCCTTTCTTATTTTCATTAAAAGGGCAAAAAACGTCAACACAAATGTCACCCTGCCACCAGCAGGTTGACATTTGTCTCAACAACTATTTGATGAATTGCCATAGAATATGGCACACAAATTCATTCACTCCCTCGGGATGGTTTGTAATAACCTTGGTGATCTCCCAACTTTTCCTCATCAGGTCATACTTGAATTTTGTCCTCTACTTTAGTAGAGTTATTTCTCACAATAACTCTGGTTGCATTCAGCTTACATCCACCTCTGTATATTATCCCTCTGTCTCTCTGAAGGAGTAAGGTGCTCTGTCGATGGTTGGCATCTCTTCCTGTGCAGTTGTCCCAGCTGGGCCACCGTAACCCAGCTCTGTCTGCACGACTTATCCAATCCATCCAGGCTGCTGCATCTCGAGGCAACAAAGACCTACTCAACAGTCTACAGACTCAAGCCTGCAGACTCTACGGTACACACACTCAATTAGACAGACAGACAAAGAGACACTGATCATAGAGAGTCAGGCAGCCTGTCACAGAAACATGGCTTTCAGATTTATATCACAACCATGCATGAAGAGCAAATCATCACCAACTCACACAGGATAGAAACCCACACCTACACTGCTTTCTGTGGATTGGAACCTCAAAGCATGTTGCACCTCTGATCACACCCCATACACTGATGGCACATCAGGTGCTTTTAATTTGCTAGCAAATATCTGATGCAGCAGCACTGGTTAGATGTGGTCAGAGGTGGAAGATGCTTTGAACGTTTCAGCCTACAGAGCAGTGCAGCAACAGTTTTCTCCTTTGTGATTCAGTGTTGACTTGCTCTTTATTTGGCTTATCAAATACAGTTACTGCTCGCTCGGTTGCAACTTCCAGTTAAGGAACATTTCATTCAGAGGGGGAGACACTAAGAGCAACTACACTGTTCAGATGTTACCCATTCCCAGTACTGAATGAATGAAATATAAATGTACTTATATGTATGAAAAAAAATAATTTTAATATGTAAACAGTACATTGCATTACACAATTTAGGAACAATGGTCAGATTACAAAAGAGAAAAATATTATTAAACCTAGGAAATTATGAACTACAGACCAAAACTGCATCATAGTTTCTCTAGGAGGCAGTATAACTCCACGTTTCCCACCCCAGACAACTTTTCAAAACAGAACTGCAACCAGAGGCAGAAAGCAGTAATAAGACAACGCTGGGAGTCCACATCCACAGTGCTGGGGATGGTCAGATAGTTAGGTTGGTGTGTGACAGAGGGGGGTCAGGAGAACGGGGAGGGGGGGGGGGGGCCAGCGTTCTGATAGAAACTGCCACAGAGCCAGCAATTCACCATCACAAGACTCCTTTTGTCTGAGGGCTTCTGACATCAGCATGTGCGTCAGAGACAGACAGAACACCACGCACACACACACACATTATCTGAGCCCTCACTGTAGAGGCTACGCCTGTCTGTCCCTTTCTTACCAGTCCGCACATAGTCTGGTTTTCCTGGTATCGCTCTAATTTTTCTTGATAGAGCTTCATGTTATATCCCCAGAGGGTGTAGTGCATTGCTGTCTCTACGTAATTACATGTGTGTGTGTGTGTGTGTGTGTGTGTGTGTGTGTGTGTGTGTGTGTGTGTGTGTGTGTGTGTGTGTGTGTGTGTGTGTGTGTGTGTGTGTGTGTGTAGATCCACAAGAAGGAGTTGTGGTGCTGTTACCAGCAGAGTCCCAGCAACGAATGGTGCAGCTGCTCTACTTCCTACCCAAGATGTCCAAGTCTCTACTGGCCAATCTGAGCTGCTGCTGCACTGCTGGACGAATCTCTGCTGGCCTCGCTGCCTCTCTGATTCGTATTGTGCACCTTAGGTGAGCTTGAAAACCCCTGTACATCTGTGGAAGGTATATAAACTGTCTTTACCGGCACATATGTGTAAAGGAGACACTTCTGTTTAGAAAGGACATCACAGGAATGCCCCTACTTTTGGAATCAAAACGTTAATTTTAGCAGGCCATAGTGTTGGACCTTTAAAGCACTCTAGCTTGCCACCATCTGATGGCAGTATTGCGCTGTCACAGAGGAATCCTTTACATTTTATCTAGTTGGTAACCTGTCTGTTGACAGGTGCTGATGTGGACACCCTGTATATTTGATATTCAACTTAATGGTGATAACAAAAGCAGTTATTTAAGTCTTATTACACAACAGATTTCCTTGTTTCCCTGTGTGTGTGTGTGTGTGAGAGACCTGTTGCTTGTGTCAGCAGGGCTCCAAACTAACTTTTCCACCAGTATCACTGGTGCTACCAACTTTCTCAGTTGGTCGCACCCTTTTTTTTTTGGTACACATTTTTTGAGAGTGTGGGAGTTGTTATAAAATTTCACATGGTTGCAGCGGGGGAGAACGAGTCACGGTGTGCAGGTGCTTCCTCCTTTACCTCTCCGCCCCACTGGCTGCCTCGGTGTTGCTTGTGCTGCCAGTGTTTTGTCGGTCTGCGTCCAGCTTGCGCTGAAGCTGCTACTGCTGCTTCTTTCGCCAAGCCGCGGCCTGCTTCCCTGTTCTCACCAATGTGTTGCTGTGTACAACTGTCTCACTTTCTGTCTCACTCTGTGTGTCTGTCTCATTCTGTCTCTCTCTCTCTCTGTCCGTCTGTTTCTTTCTCTCTCTGTCTGTCTGTCTCTGTCTCTCTCTATCTGTCTGTCTCTCTCTCTCTGTCTGTCTGTTTCTCTCTGTCTGTCTCTGTCTCTGTCTCTATCTGTCTGTCTCTCTCTGTCTATCTCTCTGTCTCTTTCTCTCTCTGAGGTGACCAGTGGGGCGGAGAGGAGGAGGCACCTGCATCGTGACTTGTTCTCCACTGGTGCCTCCGTTTCTCCCTCTCTGTCATCGCTTTCCTCACCCCTCGTTCCTATCGGACCACCGCTGCCGCTTCCTTGTTAAGATGCACTCGCACAAATGCAACCACGTGAAATTTTAACTCGCACACTCCCAAAAAACCATTTTGGTCGCAGTCTGGAGCCGTGGTCAGTGGGGCAGTGTTATACAAATTTTGAGCAGAGTGAGCGCTGAGTTCATATGGGATGGGATGTGTGTGTAATGAGTTTAATACAAAGAGCTCTTTGGGAGGCAGGAATGCAGCGTCGTCATGGAGTATTGAGAAGACAGTTCTGTCTGCATGTGCCTCCTGGGCTTCACAAAACATACTGTTATTTACACACATTTCCAACTGTTACAGATCGATCTGCCCCTCGGGCCAAGGAAGAATTTTTCATAACAGTATTTCTGTGCACAACATGCTATTATGCTCTTAGAAAACACAGCATCATGAATAAACCTCAGAGATGTAATAAGGAATACATGAATAGAACATTATTTGGGAAATGAATGTAGGTGTTGTGTCCAAAAACAGATTTTGTGTCAATAATTGTGTAACGTGTTCACTGATTACGTTCTCCAGGTCGTCTCTGAGCGGCTGGTCGGTCGGGAGCCAGGAAGCAGCTCTGCAGGACGTGGACTACATCAGCTTCCTGTTCTCCACCCTGACAGGCTTCTCGTCCGACAAGCTCGCCTCCCTGCAGGAGGCCGGCGACGACAGCGCCCTGCCTCCCTCCCCTCTCTCACCCCTCAGCCTCTACCCCACCCCGCTGGAGCAGTTCACACACCACTGGGACGTTGTCGAGGTGTGTTCACTGCACACTCGCAACTACAAGTACCCGTAACTTCACATTCCTGTTTAAAGAACCGCTGCCACAGAAATACTTAGACGTGACGTAAAAAGTGAATTTAGGGACAGGGACCAGGAGGTGAAGGAAAACATTGTTTTGAAAATTGAAAAGTGTTGATATTCTGGACACAGCTGTGGTCTTTCAGTCCCCCCTGGTCTCTCTATGTCTCTCATATAGAGCTCAGAGGGTGGAAGCTTTATCGTGGCGCTCCGGCTGAGAGGGGAAGCTTTATCGCGCTGCGCAGGTTGGAGATGCGTGGTTATCGGGCATAGCGGATATGCACAAATGCTAATGAGAGCCCATGGCATGATGGGAGTGTGACATTTCTGCACAGAAATTACCGTTAACGTAACTATGCCTTGGGGCAAGTGTGTGTGAGTGTGTGAGCAAGTGGGGGGCTTATAATCACTAATTCAGCTCCTCAATTAAGGCCTCAGATCCTGCCTCTCTCATCTCCCTGTCTGAGTCAATCACAGGCAAGTGGCGGTAAGGAGGAGGGAGGGGACACGTGGTGGCGAGGAGGGGGTGGCATTAAGGGACGGACTGTGTCAACTCTGGTTCGACTAATGAGACGGGATTGTTTTTAATGACGGGGAGAATGCCAACAGGTGCACCGGTCTGACACACGCTGGCTCGCACTCACTCCTGCACTTCGGCACTCACGCACACCTCAATTTGATAAAAGCTAATGAGAAATTTGATTTGGATTTGAAGTTAATGAGGAAAAGCTGAGCCTTATTTTTCATTTGTAAAAAGTTGGTGGCGTGACAGCTTTTTAAGCCGGAAACACATCTCGTCTACATCCCAGCAAAACTTAAATTCAGGCTCAAACTTTTGTTCTTGATAAAGGAAGTGCTTCACAATGAGCAGTGAAGGCCACAATTTCAGAAAGGAACATACCATAGAAACACTCTAGTTTGGTTTCTTGTGTGTACCATGATAATTTAATGTGGTTTGTCTGATAAATGCAGGTTGAAGCAGATTTAGACAGAAAGGTTTTTTTTATTCATTTGGTCCTGAATTCTGCCTCTAACAATATCATGACTGAAACTTTAATAAGATTTTCCAATTTTCATATCTGTCACCTTTCATTACCCAACATGGCTTCGGAAACTTTGACACTGGGGAATGAAGGTCTTTGGGAAATAGAGAACAATAAGTGTCTATAACTCAGTTACAGTATATGAAGATGAATTTTCACAATTGACATATGTTTATGCTAGTCTTTGACTAGATTCTGCATGAAGTGATTGTAAAAAAAATGTTGAAAGATTTCAACAAAAATTCTGACAAGAAAACCTTTCACATCTTCCAATGGAGCACAAAATTTGTTTCTTTAACATTATGTTGCATTGCTAAAATTCTCTGTCATGCTTCAATGGTAAGCAGTACATCAATGGATAAAGCTTAAACAGAGATAATCTATAATATATCAATTAAGATCTTGGAAATGGCACACATGTTTGATGGCACTATGAGACCATTTTTGTTAATAATTTAACTGTTTCATTCACAGGAAATCTGCCACTGTCTGGAAACTTTGGGTTCAAAGTCCCAGTGCTTTGACATCTTGCAAAATGGCATTTGTAAATACCTGGTAAGAAACTGGTTTCATTGATTTGTACACATGTAATACTGTTTTCTATGTTTTATTCCTTGAACTGCTTTTGAGCCTTTTAAAGGAAAATAAATAAGCATCTATCGTATGTTGTGTGTGTGTGTCTTAGATCAAGTTGGGGGTGGTGCCTGACAGTATGGCGGCCGGACTGCTGAGAGCTGTTTCCAGATTACTGGACCTGTCCGTCCTGCCCATTGAGCCTGTGCTGCGCTTCTTGTCTCAGTGCTGCCTCAGCCTGCTGGCTCTGCTCATCAACCTGCAGCAGGAGGCACCTGCCGATACCAACCACAAAAGGTGTGTACTGAAAGACTGCAGTTCTTAACTGATGATCCCTGTTGATATAAAATCTAGTCCTTTATAACACCAGTTTAACGATAGCACATCAACTGGTCACTACTGTTGTCAGATGATAAGTATGTAAATCACACTTTTTTGCCACAATGACAGGGAGGCAATTTGGGGAGCTTGTGTGTCAGCGTTGAGCTCCGTCCCCCGCCTGCTGAGGATGGTCTTGCAGTCGTTGCGTGTTGGAGATCTGAGTGAGGAAGAGCTGCCACAGCTGGGACAGATCCTGTCAATGCTGCTGCAGCATACGCCGATCCACAACCAGCTGCTGGCCAACGCTGCTCTGCTGCAAGAAATTATACAACACCTGACGGTAAACACGGCACACGTTTAACTCTCTTGGAAGAAAAAAAATTACATTTTCAGAAGAGCTTTTCAAAAATTTGAAAAAGCAAACTGCATTACCTCCAGCTGTTGACCTGATCTCACTGTGTCTGTGTGTGTGTGTGTTTCAGAGGTACTCCCGGGGTGCGACCAGGGAGCAGTGGTTGACAGACTTGCTCTACTGTTACAGCGTCACAGTAGCTCACGGCTCTTCTTCTCATCGTGGAAACCTGGGCCTTCGAGACATGTACTGATCGACTCACCCACCAAAACAAGAACCTGGTGTGTTGCTTAGTCCACCCTCTCCAACATACATCCCACAGTTACTTAAGACAAACAAAATACTCGCAGAGCTCAATAGCGACTCTGTATTGTGCTCACAACAAAATTTTCAGACAGAAATACAGTGGAAATGTGTTTTTTATTGTGAGTGACAATGAATACTCAACATCCTCATTTTAGGAGTTTCACCTTTTTTTCTGGGTCTTAACCTGCCTCTTGTTTTCTTCAGCCTTAGCCGTAAATTGTTTGTCCTCCTTTTGCCCCCTTTGAATATTGTTGTTACAAATTGGGGTACCTGGTGTCTTTTAATAAAAAAAAAACTAAACAGAAAAAAACAGAATAAAGGCAAAATAAAGTTAAATCACGTGCACTGACTTTTGTGTCAATTTATTTTATTTTCTTATAATACAATTAAAAAGCAATAAACATTGAGGTGTAATTCTAAAATTACACAATAATGATTGTTGTGCAAATGCATATTAAAAGTAAAAACAGAGCATAGTTTAGAAATACATTTTTCTCTTGAGAGGGAAAGCACTTAGAGACCAAACTGATGTGTAGAGAGTAACTGTATGTGTGTGTGTGTGTGTGTGTGTGTCCGTGGCTGCAGGTGGGCTATCGGTATGACCGGCTGTTGATAGACTGCCTCATTCTCCACAACAGGAGGAAAGGTTATCTCAGTGTGTGTGCGAGAGGCTACGGAGAACGAGGGAGATGGAGTGTGTATGTGTTCCTTCCACAATGGATGAAAGGTTATCTTTTACACACACCATCTCTGTAGACTTAACCCCACCCTGTGAGGTCACGGCTCTGATGTCATATGGCTTAATTTTAGAAAGCTTGGCACATTGAGCGAACAATGTGTATAGTAATTCTATAGAGGTAAGGCTGCCAGCCAGCTGAGAAAACATCAAAGAACATAAGGTGTATGTGTGTGTATGTGTAGCTTCAATGTTTTCCTCGGCCTCTGGTCCCCTGTCCAGCGCTATGTGGTCTCAGGTGGTAAGAGTACTGCTTGGCTTGATTCATGGCTTCAGTCAGGTGCACGCAGTCGATACCGCTCACTGTAAAATAAGCACATACATTTATCCTAAAAATACTTACACACAGTAAAAAGTGTGTGTGTGCATGAACTTACACTGGCTCTGGGTGCGTAAAGGCATGTCCAGGAGCAGCTGAGACTGAGAGCCCCGGAGTGAACGCCCGCGTCTGGCCATAGAGTTGCCTGAATGACGGTAAAAACAAAACGTTATGATGATATCTCTATTTAGATTAACAGTCAATGAGAACACGTAAACAGTTTCTTAAGTCAACCAGCTGGTGCTACGTTACAAAGTGCAGGATGCTCCTTTAACTGGTTGATAGGTTCCACACCCATGATTGTCCAGGGTGTAGTCATCAAATAGCTATCTGATGACAATGTAATCAACAAAGGCCCTATAGCTCAGTGGTTAGAGCACTGGTCTTGTAAACCAGGGGTCGCGAGTTCAATCCTCGCTGGGGCCTACCAATTGTTTCTCATTATTCTAAATATTCAAACTTGAATTATTTTTAAAAAGTTTCTTAAGGAACTACTTTCTGTTGATTAAAGACACTCAGATCTATTCCACAAGAAGTAGTTAAAGATGGTTTTTACTGTTTTGTTTTAAGAGTTTGATGGATCGTCCTACAATATTCCTGCAAGTTTTAAGTTTATCACATCAGAGTGCAATTTCAAAATGGTTGAAAAGGTGGTTTTGGAATAATTTTCCTGTTTTATGTTATGAAGAGAGACTGGAACATTTAGGTTTCACCCCTCTGCCTTTGCATGTACAGTGTGTGTGATTGTCAGGTGTTACAATGTGAATAAATAATTAGATTTTTTTGTGTTTTTATGAATTATAACTACTCCAGCGCTGTGGGGTTTTTTTTAGTCAGCAAATCAAACTTGCATACAACAGTTCTTTGACACTTAGTTTTGTTATCAGTGATGCACAAATAGATTAATCTCTTTCCACGTTGTCGCTGCAGAGATGAAAACAGATATTAGAGATACATTTGAGATAAAATAATTCACAGACATTAAATAAAGGTTTACAATGATTAACAGAGCAGTGCGTGACCCAGTTCAGAGTTGTGTGTCAAATGTGTGTCTACTTCTTGAAAAAAAAAAAAAAAAGGTGAGGGAGTGAAAGAATGAGTCTCGTGAATGTGTGTGTGTGTGGCACCGTGTGGGGGGTTTGTGTGTGTGTGTGTGTGTGTGTTGAGCAGATAGCTCTACGCAGTTGTCTGACATTCCCCCTGACAGCTCTGAACTTTTCACAGTGCCAGGACTGTCAGAGAGAGAGAAGGAGAGAGAGAGGGAGAGAGAGAGAGGTGAGATGGGGGAGGGGAATACCACGTCAGAAGGTTGGGTCAGAGCGAAGAGGGCGGGGGGTGTCTATCTGTCTGTTAGCGGAGACGGCGTACACGCTTGTATGTTTTGGCGCGGCAAGGTTTCTGCCCGTTTTCCCATCATCACCTGGTGATGTGTGATGAAGGTCAGGCCTGTCTGTGGGGGTGAAACCCTACCAGAGGGTCCAAACAGGCAACCAGGCTGATACTGTCCTGGTATGTGGATTGAAGCATCACCCGGACATTTACACGGCTTCCTGTTCCCAGCATTAGTCACTTACAGCGTGTTCTACACCAACATGACAAGCATTTTGATTTCCAGCTTCTCGCTTTGATCCTAAAAAATCTCTGTTTCCAATGTCAGGGTTTTCATGTAATTCAAGAGCTACGGTTTCAATTAAAATGGAAAGACGCCCATCTCAAACAGTAAACAACACTGAATCATGCAGGGCAGAAAACTGCCACAGCTACTGATGATGATGCTGCACTGCTCTTAAAGTTCAGCATGCTTTAAAGTTGGTTGCAGCTTTAAAGCATGCTGCACCTCTGGTCATAATCAGAGAGGTCAGCAGCTACTTTCATCTTTGATTTGGGTTTGACCAGACATGCAATATGCGTCAAAGTCTCAGCTTTTGGAGAACAGTGCAGCTGTTTTCAACCATAAGTTATTGATTGGGGTGCCCCGGTGGTGTAGTGGTTTAAAGCGCAGACCATGAACAGCAACATCACTGGTTTGAGTCCGGCTGGGAACCTTTCTGTACGTCATTCCCTATCTCTCTCTCCCCTCATTTCCCGCCATCTCTCTACTGTCAAATCATTAATAAAGGCATGAAAATCACCCTGAAATAAGTGATTTACTGTTGGTTTACCGTTAAAGTGGGTTTCCATTAGCATCGGTATCTACAAATATTTGATCAGTCTCCCTACGCAACTTGTGAATTCAAGAATGTGTTTCCTCTTTTGTTGTGAACTCCAGTCGGCTCTGGTAGACTCATGACCTGTGACTGACCTGTGAATGTGCACGGTCGGCCAGTGGACACAGGGATGTACTGTTTTTCTTTATTCTAGCAGTGTGTCATCTCCCTGATTAGTACGATATTACACTACCATACAACAAACTGCAGCATCGCTCTTAAAAACTGTTTACAGTGTGTGTTATTGCTTAGCTCAATGTTAATTTATGTCCTCATTGCTGTGAAATCATATCCTTTTTTAGTTGCAGGGCAGTTTTTTGGACTGAAATCAAATGTGACCATACCTTTGTTTTCTGGTTTGTCGTCGTTTTATACATAAATATGAAAAAATGTGATCAGGAAAACAAAAAAAAGCATGTTTTGGGCAGTATGTGAATTATCTCACCATAGATGCTTTGTAGCACAGAGCTCTTACTCGCTGCTGGTTTGGCGGGGGGCGCTCGTATTTCCATCTTCTTCCTATTAGGGGTGAGGTTTAAATCGCTTGACTCCACCTCTTCGCAGGCCTTGGCTTCTCTCCGTCTGCGTGCGTGGAACCTGCAGACACACGTCCCCATGCAAGCGCATACACACGCATACTGTTCAATAAAAAAAAATCTCAGACAGCGTTCAAAGGTCTAAAAGCTGGCAACTCCTCACACTAATACTCACTAAGCATAAACAAAGTAAACAGACTTTATTCAAGGCAGTTAATAGGCAGCACATTCAGAATATAATTGTGAAGCTGAATGGAAACAGAGGGCCTCCTGCGGCGGACTGGCAGGCTCTAAGAGAAACACAGTGTGTAAGAGGCAGAGGAAAGTAAAGAGAAGCTCCTGGTAGCTATTACAGCAGCACGGCTGAACTTTTAGCCTCTTGTTAAACCAGTATGAAAGCTCTAGATTATAGCCCGTCTATCCCCTGACTCCTTGTCCCACTCATCTCCCACGCTCTCCCCCCCACTGCTAAAGTGTTGATGGCATCCAGACCATAGATTGGGGAGGGGGGGTGGGGTGGTGTTACCGGAGAGATGGCATGTATGTGAGAGAGGGCACATGTGGGCACCACATGGCACTGCTAATGTCCCGTAGACCGAGAAGCTTCGGCTACTGAACACCCCTCCAGGTACAAACACAAGCACAATCAAGAACAAAAACATAAACTCGCCTTCGCCAAGCTCTCTGGATGATCCGTGCAGCCTCGTTTCTTCTCCTGCGCTGCTCTTTGTCCTGTCCTCTGTGTGTGCGCTTTGGGATTGGTGCGTGTGCGGCAGCCTGAGTTTTTCGTGAAGGGCTTCTGCGGTCCGAGGATGAACTCCTTCTTAATGAGGGAGTGTGAGTTTGATCTTTGGTAGCGGCCTTTTCTGAAGTCTGCTCCTTGTGGTTTCTGTGCTTTTGTGCAGAGGTGAGGGCATCAGTCTTGCCGGGGGCAGTCTGCACAGTCGTGTGAGCGTCTCTCTTTTTTAGAGGGATGCATTCTCTGGTAATTGTGTCAGTTTGGTCCATGCTGGAGATGCTTGTGGAAGGTTGTTCCCTGACTTTGGGTGTGGAGGGGGGTCTGGGTTTGAGGGTGGGTGGTTGGTTGCAGCTGGTGGGAGAGAGTAGTTCCTTCAGCCTGGTGGTCTGGGGAGCACAGGGTGTAGTGTCACAGGGCACATGACAGTGGCGGTTTGGAGCATCAGGAACCTCATGTGGTTCAGATGCTTTACTTCTTCTGGAGGATCTGCTCTTGTGGCCTGGCGGCGTGAAGTTAAAAGACAATTTAATACATGAGATACTTGATATAGAAAAGACATTATGTTGTCCACTTGGTCTTTTATGATAGTGTTCAAATCTAAATCGAAAACTAACACAATGTCATAACTGTCAACACATTATTGTTCACAATTCCAGCTGGAAGTGGATCATTACATCTTCAAGGGTTTCCGTCTGTTTGTACCTTTGTGTCTCTCCTCTTTGCTCTTGGTGCGTTCAGGTTTGGATGATTTCTTTGTTTCCACCACTGAGTCATTCATGGATAAGTCCTCTATAATGTTCACTAAGGAGAGTTTCTCCTGCTCTGCTCTCGCCACAGAGACCTTTCGTTTCTCTGCAGTGGCCACAGAGACTCGCTGCACGGCCTCTCTTCTCCGCTGTTCTTCCTCTCGCTTCCTGAACACAAAGAAAAGCAGTAGAACCATAACGTGACAGGTTTGTCTGAAAAACACATGAACAGCCGAGGCCCAGATGGAGAAACTCAAGTATGAACACTTGTTTTAGATGTACAGACATGTTTTGAAGGAAATTTGATGGTGGATTACTGCAGAAATGAGCCATCTACTCATAACATCTAATCTGCTTTTAGTATTTAGTATTTATTATAACATTTTTAAACTGGGGCACTATTTTATTCATATCAAGATACTACACTACAGGTATCTGGTGACCCCTGTTGTTTTTAGTTGTGGTGTGTTTAAAAGTGTTGTGCATCTGGGCACAGCTTTGTTATTCAACAGATTAATATTCACATAGGTTACTGTGGAAAAACACAAAACCTTTATCTCAATGAAACTGCCTGCTTGAAATTCAAAGTAAAAACAAAAGTTGAAGTCAATGTGCCCGTTTAAAACAAATTAGCTTCTCAAACTCTTGTCATATAAGAGAGTGAGAGGTGAGACTGGTAAGCAAATGACAAAAGGAGAACAAGCCCAAAGAAAAAGACAGGAAGAAGATGTATATGTGTGCAGGGATGACAGAAAGAAAGATAGATATGGAGCGAGTGTGACTGTTTCTATATGGGCGAGAAGAAGAAGACGACAGAGACTGATAATGAAGACAGAAACAGGAATGAAGGATTGTGTGGCTCTGTGTAAGTCTAGGCACACAAATATGTAAATATGCGCATGTGTCTGAACTGTTTGAGTGTATGAGCTCATCTCTCACTTGGCTGCATCCTTGCGCAGTTGCTCGTGTCTCATGAGGAGCTGCTTTCTCTCCCTGAAGGCCTTGCGGACGGTGTAGCCCTTGTAGACAGCCTGGATGGAGGCAGCGGCGATGTCCTGGATGGCTGCTATGGACAGAGCGCCGTGTTCCAGCATGAACTGAGTCACCTCACTGTGCCCCCCTAGCAGAGCATAGTCAAGCGGTGTGTACCTGCACGACACAAACACAAAGTGTCATTCATAGATTCACTTTACTGTCGATCCCCCAGTCATTACTAGCTCTATCCTCACCTCTCCTCAGTGTGCTCCATGTGGTTAGGAAAGGCGTTGTAGCCGAGAAGCAGCTTCACAGCATCCAGATAGCCATTGTTGCATGACCAGTGGAGAGCAGTCCGCCCCTGTGCACCAATAAAGAAAGAGCACCTAATCACGCTGCAATTGTGTTTGGAAAGCTCAAATAATATGGAGACATGTGTGGACACATGAGAGGATTCTTACCTCCTTGTCCTGTATGTTTGGATCAGCATTGTTCTCCATGAGCACAGCCATGCAGGTGATGTAGCCTCCATAAGCAGCACACTGCAGAGGAGTGCGTCCTGCCTGGTCCTGCACAACAGTAGTCAAATATTATCATGAAGTACACAAGAAGGTTTCATTTCTAAAGTCATCTGTCCTTTGATACATCGTGGACTTGCAGCTCCAGCTTTCCAACTATTTCTTAAGCAATTAATTAGGGACAAAATCTACATTCCTCAATAGTGTAGTCAAAGCTAACATGATACTACAGCAGTCTATCATTACAAATTAGATGTTCTTGTGTTTATTTTTTTAAATGCAGTTGTATTTATTGTCACGATGAATATACAGATGAAGAACTAAGGTATAGAAGAACCTCCAACAGCACTTACACTATTGTAAGTGTATTTGGATTGGATCTTCGCATAGTCAGTATGAACAGGAAGAATGATTACAGTGAGGAAATCCTCTTTCAGTGTTCAAAGGGGCACCTGACTGTTGTTTTAAGACAGACTTGAAAAATGATGAACCTATCCTTTAAGTGCTTTTTGTGTGCTGAATGAAGATTGTGGCTTGACAGCTGTAGTTGCATGTCCAGTAAAATATAAAGGGATAGATGACTCAGAAAAAGAAACCTGGGTATTTGATAGAGGAGTATGACTACAACAAGCCACTGAAAATTTCTGAACTACTCCTTTAGTGTTGCACCACCATGACGTGTGTTTATGCTGTATGTACCTGTACATTGGGACTAATCCCATTCTCCATTAGTATCTGGCAGACTTCAGCATTCCCTCCCAGAGCTGCCCAGTGCAAAGCAGTGTGACCATCCACGTCTACCAGGTCCACACGTGCAGAACCTTTATTCAATACATTTAGACTTCAGTTGAAGCATTTAAGTTACAAGACTTACAGTGTGCAACAGTCAAATCCTCTCCTACCTAGACCATGGACCATAATGTATATAGTACCACTGACACCCACCTTTGATGAGTGTGAGTATAACATCCCTGTGTCCCATCTCACAGGCGCGAAACAGTGGCGTGTGTTTCATCACATCCAGAGAATCGACCATGGCTCCTCTCTCCAACAGCAGCTTCACTGTGCTCACATGGCCTGACAGGGAGGCCGCATGCAGTGCTGTTTGAACACACACACACACACACAAAGAAAATTATCCCAGATAAGAATACAAGATGTCTAACTGGGCAATAAACACCCTCAGGACAATTGCTCCTCCCTCGCCTGCCTTGTCTTTGTTCATTCATCCCCCTCAACTGCTGCTCCTCTCTGGGCTCTGGCTAAAGCCTGGTCAGTGGAGGGTTAAACAGATAGAGAAATTTAATGAGGAGCAACACACTTAAGCCTTGTCGTGGCTACCCCCCCCCCCCCTCCTTGTCTCTCTCCAGTCCCCAGACAGTACAGACTAGAGTCAAGTGCATGGAAGGGATCTGGGCACCAGTCAGCTGCACTGCCCTTCACACCGTCTCATTAGCATGAGTCAACCGTCGCATGTTATGCATGCATAAACAATGGCCACCCAACTGAGCAGAAGGGCTATCGCCATGGAGATCATATGTCCTAACAGCCCTGGGGGGTCAGAGTGTGGCAGTAAGTCATGTGTGTCCGCATGTGTGTGTGTCAGAGGACAGTGCTGGCAGTGGTGGGAGTCTATTCAGCGAGCGCACACTAATTTTGCTGACAGTATCACTTCCCTCTCTCCCTCAGTCTCGCAGTCTCTCTAGCACCTTAGGGGGAATCCCCTGTGACATCATCATCCCTAGCCTAAAACAAGCAGCAGAAAAAACCAACAGAACAAGTGTAAAGGTGTCCAGGGCATTTATGTCATCACAGGTGGGGATGGATATGGGTCGAAGCAGTTTAGAGGAGCCTTGGTTCCTCCTCTTGTTTCACAGGCGCTCACCGGTGCCTCCGTACTTGTCCGCCATGTTGATGTCAATGTGAGGCGTGAGGGCCAGCATCGTGCGGATGACATCATCACTGCCCTTCCCAGCGGCCCACATGAAGGCCGTCCTCCCCTCCAGATCGGGTTCATCCTTCACCGACGGGTGGGACAGAAACACACCCACTGTCTCCTACACACACACACACACATATACACAGACAAACAATTACTTTAAGTTTTGTTTGGTTTTAGAGATAGAAAGACACTAAAGATGTGCAAGTCTATTTAACAAGGCAACATTGTAATTCCAGCAAACCAATATCATCATCAGTAAAACAACTTCAAGTCAAATGATGTAAGTAGAACAATAACATTACAGTCCCAAATTTCTAATTAACCATAATTTAACCTTCTTTCAAAGGCTATTAGAAGCTTTGGATCCCACATACTGAACAATCAAGCTATAAAATCTTAAAATATCTTGCTTTTTCCAAGGTCAAGAATGAACTTTGAACTTCAGTTTAAGTATCAAAACATATAGAAACAAACAGCTTTATTTCATTGTCAACAATATTGTATTTTGGGTGGAGTTGCATGGTGCTGACTCATCAGGTTTTCCAACTTTATGACTCACAGCATTGTTGCTTTGAGCTCCATAGTGCAGAGGTGTCGCTCCTTGGCTATCGGAGGGAATTGTGCCCGACGTATTTCTCTCCAACAGCAGGTGGACGATTCTGGCGTGGCCTGAAAAACACACGTAGATGTGTTGGGTGACAGATGAATGAAAAGGATGTAAGCAGCTGGGACAACTGCTCAAACTATACTGTCCATACTGTCCTTCAAAGGCACTTTTATGCTTTTTCAGTTTGCTTTACAAACTGTTAACAGATCAGGAGTCCAGTTCTCCAAGTTGACATAATTCAAGTGTCACTATAGAACTTGTCTTTGTATGGTGTGATAAAAACAACTTGTGAAAGCCATAAACCTAAAGAAAATACATAAAACATCTTCTTATCATGTGGGTAATAACTGATACTATTTGGCTTTAACTTGATTACGACACAGACTATAAACAGCTAGCCAGTGTAAAACATTTTTTCATAAGAATATTGTTTTTGGGGGAAGTGGACATAATTTGCACATGGAAATCTTTTATTTTCAATGTATAGCAGTCAGTCAGACAGCAACATGTCACATGCGGGAGGTGTGTCCACTCACCGAGCAGAGCAGCCCAGTGTAGCGGCGTCCTGAAGAGGTTATCATAAGCTGTCACATTACAGCCCTCGTAAGACGTCAGCACCTCCACCACTGCCTCGTTACCGTCGGCAACGGCGAAGTGCAGGGGTGTCCGACCCTCATAGTCCTGCCAGTTCAAGAGGGACTCTGTGGGAGCTGCCTCCTACACACACACACACACACACACACACACACACAAGACAGATTAAAGAAAAAGATGTAGACTGAAGGGTAATGATGGAGGATGATAATGACAGATCACTTGTGTGTGTGAACGCTGGTGTGTACCAGTATACAGCGGACAGTCTGTGTGGCGCTGGGCTCCTGACTGTGTGCGGCCCAGTGCAGAGGGATCTTGCCCTCGCTGTCGGGGATGCCGATGTTGGAATCGTGCTTGATCAGAAGGCGCACATGTTCTGGTCGGTTATAAAACGCTGACCAGTGAAGAGCAGTTTGCTGTAAAAAGAGAAAGCATGCCCGAGAGAGAGAGGGATATGAAAAGAGAGACCAAGATGATGAATGGAGTCGAAAACAGAGGAGGCTGTTGTAGCACCAGATTTGAGGTTTCCATTAACGTTAAAAAAATTACTCCACTATGACATGGCCAGGAAATATGAGGGCTGCGTGCTACACAAAGCTCATATTGAAGATCCAGCGGGAAGCTGTGATTGTAACCCAGATACTGCCTTCATGACGGCTACTGAGCTATTCTGAGATTTGCTGAAACCACTGTCATCTGACACGATGATGCATATTGGATTATTACAAAACTAACTACTGATGTCAGATACACATCAGCTCCAGCAGACAGAGGAGACTGTGTGTTTGTGGTCTTATCAGCAGAACACAGGACAAAGCCGCAGATTGTTAAAATCGTTCACTGCTATGTGAGTGTGTTTATGTGTGTATGACCTCAAATTCCTGCTGCTTGTAACAAACTATCTTCAGTCAGTCAGTTATCTCTTTGCAGGTTATTGGTTAGACGCCCAGACTGGCTGGTTTCTGATTGAGGACAAACTATGAGCAGTTGTAAAGACAAACAAGCTTCTGACTCCTTTTTTGTGTGTCTGTATCTGTACTGTAATACCTTGTTCTTGTCCTGTGTGTCAACCTCTCCGGGTCCGATGTGTTTGAGCAGCAGGGCGAGGGCTTTTGGAGAGGGGTGTCGGGTGGCCAGGTGGAGCGGGGTCATCTCTTCTAAATCTTTCTGCAGCCAGTTAGCACGCCTGGACAGCAGCAGCTTCAGGAAACGCACGTTCCCCTGCAACACACAGACACAGAGATCCCTGTAAGATAGTATCCTATACAAAGTAGCTCAGAAATCAGCAATTCACCTCAAAATTAGTCATGGACCAGCAGCAGTGACACACACACTCCCACACACACAGACTCCCCAGGCTTTTAGCGGTGTCTGGTTCAATCCGCAGGTCATCCATCTTCGTTCACTCCTCCTGCCTCTCTGCTCAGCGTGTGTGATGAGCTGTTAAACAGTAAACAGCGGCTCTGTGGCCTGGCAGAGCAGCTGCTCTCTGCCTGTCGCCCCCCTCCACATCATCATCATCATCATCTTCATCATCATCCTCAGTTTTGGTCTAAGCCTCTCACCACCGGGCCTCTAGGTGATGCATTGCGCAACAGCTGTCGCGGGACGGCAGGTTGTATGTCTATGTGAGTGAGACGGCGTACATGTGTGTTTTGTATATTTGCCATCCTGTGACCACAACGCCACAGTCTGACGGATCTATCTCGTGTGTGAGCATGCATCTAGACTGTGAGCGTGTGTGTGTGTGTGTGTGTGTGTGTGTGTGTGTGTGTGTGTGTGTTCCCATCCTCCCTATTCTCAGTCCAATTAGATCGGTAATCCCTGGCCTCTCTCCCTGTCTCAGCCACTTATTGATCAGATGTCAAAGAGACAGGGCTTCCCATCACTATCATCCCCCAACACACACACATACAAACACACACACACACATACACACGGACCCCAATAGCCTATTACCTCCCCTCTTTCTTCAATGATATGATGATCCTGCATCAGTATACTCCTGTAAAAAAGCTACCAGTGAGTTGTAAAGAGATATTATTAGCAGCACATCCCACTGTTTTCCTGCTCCATCCCTCTAGAGAGAACAGACCACCCTGTCAAGAAGTGTTCCTATTAACATTGTCTCTTCTGACTGTTCCTGAGTCTGAACTGAAGTGAAAAGAACATCAAGCCTCTAAATGTTGGAACAATTTTCTATCTTCTTTCACAGGTTTCAGTGGCTGTGAAACGGGACTTTCTCCATGCAGAATAATTGATAATGTGTATGTATGTGTGCAAGTAATGCTCATAGCGTCAATGTTTGTGTGGCAGGATTATAACTGAGTTAAGATTCCTCTCCAGAAGCCCTTAGGCCATAACTGCAGCCACTAGGGGGCACTGGCTTCCCACTGGAGCTTATGGACTGTCATAAATTCCCTCTTTTTGCCACCAAACCTTTACTAGATCCATCCTCTTTTTTGAATCCATCCTTTTATGCAGTTTTGTGGATTAACGTGGTCAACTTTATTCAATATATACTCTACCATACCCTTCATCACAAAGAAGGGCTGCCACACATCAGCATTTGTGTGTGCACCTGTGTATGTGTGGAGTCCGTACCTTCTGTGCAGCGAGGTGCAGAGCTGTGCGCTGGCTGTGGTCGGTCTTGTTGACCGAGGCTCCGGCCTTCAGCAGAATCTCTGCGCAATCCAGGCGGTCAGCCAGCACACAGTACATCAAAGGGGTCCGGCCAAACTGGTCTTCACGGTCCCGCAGTGAAGGCTCTGCTACATACACACAGGCACACATGCACAGGCAGACACACAAACACATACAAACCAAGTAGAAGGGGAGGTTGAGGGTTTAAGTCTGAGGATGCGCTTAAACAGAGAATAAGATTTTGGTCGAAATGCATTGATTTTTTTAACAAAGTAGAATTAGGTGGCTTGTGATGTACATTAGAAACAGTTTTTGAAAGGCAACTCCTTATACTTTTAACCTTTCATTGCTTCACTTTTATGGGAATTTCCACTTCCACTTTTATAAATAAATCAATTTATTTGGAGCAGCTGGGGGCCATAAGGAAATACTGTACCACTAATAAACTGAAAGACCCTGTTTCCTCCTTATGAAGAGTAGCTTAATTTGCAAAATTAATTTGATGCTCTTCTATATTTTTCTGCCACATTTCTATTCTACAGCCTGAGTAAGACTCCATTTTCTGCATATTCCTGTTTAAATATCAACATAGTTAATTGTTTAGCTAATGCCAGCGCTTTGGAAGAAGGGTGCCTCTGTGCGTAAGGAGGACTATGCTTTAGCAGCAGGAACAAGGTTCCAGCTTGCATGCTGGCGAGCACCTGCTCTGCTGTAGTTTGCCTATGCAAAACCCTAATATCCTACCAGCTGCATGGGTGCTCTGCTGCAGCTGACCCTGCGCTCTGACCTCTCTGCAGATGGTGAAGATGCAAAGAAAATGTCCTTATAGAAATCAATAAAGCATTACAGTATTACATATTAATGTGAACTGAACGCGCTCCTGTGTGTCTGCTTCACCTGTGTGATGCAGCTGAGGTAGTGGTAGTGAATGAATTTGTAATCATTTTTAGGGTTTCTTACCTGTGATGAGTTTGAGAAGGGCGCTCTTATCTCCGTTGACAGCTGCAGCATGAACCTGGGAGCCCAGAGAAGCAGGTCCCTGGCTAGATGTCGCTGAGGCCTACAACACAAACAGATGGAAGGTCACAACTCAATTTGCAGCAACATACATCCATTTTACTTATCAAGTGTTTAATATGGTGACATTAAGCTGAGCCTAGACGGTTTCCATACCATTTATTTAGCTCTAAGTACACCTCACAAATGGACCCAGTCACAATTAAAGAGTTAATGCATAGTATGATTGTTAAAGTGGCTACTGGGAATCTCAAAATTGTTCTCAGAAACCCAAAATTGAAATAAATATTAGGTAACTGCCACTTCCACAGACACCAGTAAAATTTTGTCAATTTAGTTTACATTACACCTCAAGCTGAAGCAGCTAGTTAATGCTCCTGCTGTAGCCTAAGTTGGTGAATATCGATCACCATTGAGGAGTAGACATAAAATGATTATCCTTAAACATCAATCATATTTTGTCCAGATTACAAACACCTGAAGCTCCGTTAGCAGCCAACCACACAATAAAACAGATAGTTTCCAATATCGTAATAAGCAAGCCCATGTTTGCTGGCAGTAGGGAGTGTGTGTGGTTGTATGTGCACACCGTGTGTGTGTGTGTGTCTGCTCCTGCTGAGGGGGTTAAATCTCTTCCTGGCCCCACTTAACCAGAGCCCAGTGAAAGCTGGGTAATCTGCAGACAGGAAGCAGCTGGGGAGGGTGTGAGCGTATAAGAGGGGGGTCTCTCTTCATGTCTTATTCATGTCTCATTAATATTGCAACATGCTTTCCTGTGCGTGTGTGTGTGTGCATGAATGTGCGTGTTTAGAGATGTGGGACAAGCCCTGCGGGGCACAACACAGAAATCAATTATTGCCCCTAAACACATAAACGCTAGAGGCACAAACTAAACCCATGCCACAATCTTGAGATTTCTCCAAGACATTTTCATTAACTGTCACACAAATAGATCCGAGGCATTACTTATGAAAACTGAGATATAAAAAACTGTTGATAGAGAAAATCTGATCGGAATCATCAATAAAATAGAGGCAGATTGATTACACAATCCTTAAAACTTTTAAACTCTTGGTCAGAAAAGTGAGGGGATCTGAAGGGAGGAGGGAATACTCCGGTGTCCTCCATCCTTCCTTCTCATCCTCCTCTCGCTCCCCGCCGTCACCTCATAAAGAGTGCTCCTGTAGACACTGCGTGCAGCATGGCAATTACCCATCATGCTCGCTGCTTTCTCACGCTCTGCCAAGTAGTGGCGGCAACTTAATACAGGTTACTACATTTACTGCAAAGTAGGTAAAGGAGGGTGAGAGGGAGAGATGGTAGATGCAGCACTTAAAGGTGTGTGTGTATGTGTGTGTTTGGCACATGTGCCACGTCATGGGAAGTGATTTTCCATGAGAGAGTTTTTACAGGGACTTTGCCAGAATCAACCACAAGCATCTCTAAACATCTCCAATTTACAGCGATTACTCAGTCAGTAATGCACGTGCATGCACGCATACACACACAGTGTGATAGTAATAATAATAATGATACATTTAATTTGTACCACACTTTTCATTCATAGTGAAACTCAAAATGCTCCAGTATTAATAACACAGAACACACAACATAAAGAAATACTGCCTCGTGGTTGAATGCCTCCACCAACCACTCAAGTGGCATTTTATATCCATGTCTGTCCAGACTCATATAATATTTGTAGTCAAGACTTTGAAGGAATTTAATAAAAGGTATTACATGTGTTTTCCTTTTATGTGTTCACATGCTCGGCTAATAAAGCTGATTCTGATAGAACACAGAGTTGTAGCCATGACAGTTTATGATGCTTCAGATATGGATGTTGCTGCAAAGAAGCTACAAATTCTAAAATGTGGATGCTTCACACACATCTTCAACCCGGCAGCACAGAAGATCTATAAAATTACGAGCACAGCACCCAAGATTAGTGTCACCAATTCAGTATCTGACCAAATGTGAGATATAGTCACAATCTCCCCTTCTGTTCCTGAGTTATGGTGTTGAATAATGGGCAGAAAAGTGTTTTTGCAGAACATTATGATGTCACAGTGAAGTTGACCTTTGACCTTTTGGATATAAAATGTCATCAATTCATTGTATTAGACATTTCTGTGAAACTTTGTCATAGTTAGCATATGAATTCTTGAGTTATGGCCAAAGACAAGTTTTGTGAGGTCCAAGTGGACATTTGTGCAAGATGTAATGAAATTCCCTCTATGCGTTCCTGAGATATCGCGTTCATGAGAATGGGATGGGCATGAGGTCACAGTGACCTTGTCCTTTGACCACCAAAATCTAATCAGTTCATCCTTGAGTCCAAGGTGGATGTTTGTACCAAAGTTGAAGAAATTCCCTCAAGGCGTTCCTGAGATATTGTGTTCACGAGAATGGGACGGAGGTACAGGCAGAAGGACAGACGGAGAACCCGAAAACATATTGCCTCCTGCCACAGCTGTCACCAGCGCAGAGGCATAAATAGTGATAATAGTTAAAACTGGAGTGTGGGACTTTTGTCTCCCCCTTCTGGCAGTGAGAGTACAGGGTGGCGCATGGCTGTGATTGCCTGACACAGGCATGCAGCACGCTCTCATGTGCACCCTGAATGACAGGCACACAGAGATGGCCGGTAAAATCTGACATAGTTAGACGGTCCGCAGGCCCAAAAACATATTTTTGACGGCCCACTGGCACACCGGGATTTTTCCCAAAACAGTATGCCCTATAGCCAGTACACCACTGGCCATAATCTACTGTTGCGGCTGTAAAACGGTGGATAAATTGTTTTGAGTGTCACACAACCACTGCAAAATGACTCGTTTCACTATCAGAATTTGGTCCATTTGGTCAGATAACATTTGGAAACTCTAGAAGAGCCACACAATTAACGGCCAAACAGCCAGCATGGGAATGTCGCCCCTGACATGAGATTTAAAAACTCCATATGCTGTGAAATACAGAGAGATTTAACTGGCCGTGATAGGCTTAATCAGCATTGTGTGAACTTGTTTGGCAAGGGCTTGAATGTAATGGACGTTCATTTATATGTAAAAGTCCTGCACTGCAGGTTTAATATGAAAAAACCCTCCTGAATAGAAGGCCTTTTTTTTAAAAAAGAGACTAGGTTCTGTGCTGCCCTCAGATGGTTAGGAGGGCTGTTCCACAAGTGTGGTGCAAATACTAATATCTAACACATGCAGAAATAACTAAGATGCCATAGCTGCACCACAAACAAAGTAAAATCATGATTCTGATGTTAACATCCTGCTACACAGAGAAAAATGAAGCAATATGATATTGACTCTGCTTCTTTTCAATCATGACAGGAGCTCATTAAAAACTTTTCCTTGACTTTTGTTGACTTATTTTGATCTTTTTTTTTTGCATTTTTGGAGTCAATATGAAAGTCCCCCACCTGCTACAATAAAAAAATATGAATTGATTTATGAATAATCTTAGATGCAGGAAAAAAAATCATAATTTTGCCAAACACTGACAAGAGGGACACACGTCAATACATGAATTGATGTGAGGGACATTCAGATTGCAGAGAGCAGGCAATTAGAGTTTCATGAGGGCCTGAGTGTTTTGGAAACACCTACAGTGCATCCAAATTTGGCTAAAAAGGCTTTTGAGATGCAGTGTCTGAACTCAAACAAAGGAGGCTGTAAAAACAACGCCAGGTCCTGTTGAGAGGTTTGGAGTGGTCTCATTTAGCCATTCATACGTATTCCTCAGGGAGCACTCTACTTGTTAATATGAAGACAATAACTCAGAGTAAACTATTGATCATGGGCTGAGGTCCAGACCAAGTGATTGTGCATCTGTATAAGTATTGATTCATGCTGATGCTGACATTATTTAGTCTTTATTCATATTCTGCCTCATATAACCACAGCGAGTTTAACAAAGAATCTAGACACTTCCACGAAACCTTTCAGCAACACTACAGGAGTGCTGTGCACATACACACTGCTGCCACCTGATACACACACACACACCAGACATTTACTGTAACTAACACTTCAATTGATGTTATTGAGACAGACAGGCACAGAAACCAGGGAGTCAAAGTGTGTGTGCACATGTGTGTGCACAAGTGTGTTTGTCTATATGTTTCTCTAGCTGTCTGTCACTGTGATGGTGTCTGGTTTTGATAGAGGACATAGCTAGGGCATGCTGGGTAAGCAGTGGGGAACTGAGCCGGAGCCTGTGGCCTTTATTTCTATCCTGGACGAGCACACACACACACACACACACACACACACACACACACACACTTTTTAGTGTATTTTCAAACAGTTTATACAGTTAGAATAGAGTGCATTCAGGGTCTTAGCCAACATGGGGCTATTACAGGTGCCTATACCACCTACATGTCTCTGTGTGAGAGTGTGTGTGTGTGTGTGTGTGTGTGTGTGTGTGTGTGTGTGTCTGATAGGAGATAGAGGCTTCAGGGATCAGTCCCTGAGTTTTGACTGACAGGTAAAGAGGTGGGAGGATGGATAATATCAGCCCACAGGGATGCCCAATCTGTAAAGCCCTATTTCTGGGGGACTTCCTGGTTCCCCAAGGACCAATGAGCTGGCTCCCTCAGCTGGGGGCCGAGCCCTGGAGCACAGCGGGGCCAATCAGCAGGGGGGGAGAAGGCTGAGTGACACGCAGATCTGCTAATTTACATCATTACCACAATGCATCCCGACAAATGAGCCCCCAGGGTGTGAGCCAATCACCTGGGAGAGTAATGCAATTAGGCGGGACCACAGCTGTCAATCTCACAGCCATGGGGGTCAGGTAGTGACGCCTGTGGCTAAAACACCCCAGCCCACTGTCTGTCGTTCACACACACACACACCATCTATACATGCACACACACATATACAGACATACAGAGAGGGAAGACAAGAAGCAGCGGTGCAGATATGAAGAGATTTATGAGTGTGTGTGTGTGTGTGTGTGTGTGTGAGGGACACAGTAGAGGCTGGTTCTCTATCTTTCTCCTGAGGGTGGAGGGTAGGAGGGAGTCAGAGAGGGAGGTGGTGTGTGTGAATGCTCGGGGGACACAGAGATTGACTTGTGTCCTCTGAGAACTTACACCTGAGCGTAAGTGTGTGCATATCTGCATACATCTGGGCGTGTGTTCGTGTGTGTTTACATTTACCCATGTGTTTTTCGTCCGCTGGGGCACAGTGTTGTTTATACTCAGAGTTGGTGCTCTGTGTGTGAGGACTATGCCAACAAAAGGGGGAAGAGGGCGTAACCATAGGGGAGCTAAAACTGGTGTAGAACGACCCTGCATTTGACTGGCATGTGAGCGAGCGCTGCTGGTAATGAGGCTTATCTTAGTCTCATTAGGTGTAGTGATATCATACCAGAGCGCTCCACCAAGTCGATAGGGTTCTGCCCAGCATGTTGTTAATGTTTGTGGTGTGTGTGTGTGTATGTGTGTGTGTGTGTGGGCTGGTCGATGTTGCTGTGACTGGCAGACTGTCAGAAGGTGCTGGATATTAATCAGAGGCACTAATAACGCCCCGGCTCTGTCTCAAAACACTTTCGCTTACCCTCTGCATCGCTTCAGTACTAAAAGGGAGGAAGAGCGCAAGACTTTATAAAGAAAAACAAGCACACAATGTCTGCAACGGCGAGCTGATACAGCCCTTCTCACCTTGTCTGTGTGGTTAAGGCGCTGTTCGAGACACTCTGAGAGTTAGGGGAGCTGTGTGTTTTGTGTCATCCCATTATATCACTAATGAGCAGCCCTCAGGAGGGAGGGGAGAGAGAGACAGCAAAGCGGACAGAAAAAGACAGACGAAGAAGGGAGACGGAGACCAGCTTAGGGACTTTTTCCTCTTCTGCCCTCCATCCCCCTCTTCCCCACACCTCTGAGTCTAATTGGACTAAAACTGTGATCTAATTAAATGTCCAATTAAAGTGCAGAGAGCAATGTGCCCACCGGCGAATCAGAGTACAGGGACATAATCAGCTGGAAAAACAAACAAAAAAATCAATGGGAGCAATGCGAAATGGAAAAAGATGGAGAAAATCAGAAAAGGGAGGAGAGGGTGAAACGAGGAGAGGATAGAGTGATAGTGTGATAGGACACTGTGCATCCCATCTTTAGACAAGGTTAGCTTACTTCAGAGAATACACCTGTATGACACTGAAGAAAATAACTACTAATACATCACTTGATTTGCCTTGAAGCTGAATACAAGACAACACAGGCTACTGACAAAGTTTCTGAATTTCATGTGACAGAACAAAAGTAACAAAAGGCTGAATCTGACAGCAAGAAGACATTATTATACTGCACTTCAATCCCCAAAGAAAAATATAAACAATTTCGATTATCAGTTAATCAATAAAATCATTATTAGTCAAGCACCAATATATGCTGGTTAAGGCTTCTCAAGTGTGGTGAATTGCTATCATATCGTTGTAAATTGAACACCTTTGTGTCTTTTGACTTTCAGATGATGCACACATTTTGATGATATTTGGGTCTTGTAACTATAATAGGCATCTGTCATTATCTTTACGGATATTTCATAAACTAAACAATCAATTAATCAAGAGAAAAAACAGTTATTAATCAGTAATGAAAATAAGTCCAAATAGATTAGATTAGATTAGCTTTTGGCCTCATATATCTCACTCTTGATTTTCAACACTACTGAGCTTCTGTAAAAATTATACAATCCCCATTCGTAGTTTAAGGGCTAAGATGCTGACCATTAACTGCACTGTACCCACTGCAAGTCCAGCTGGGGACCTTTGTTGCATCTCTCTCTCCCTCATTTCCTGTCGATTCTCCACTGTCTTTGATGAAGGCTTTAAAAATGCCCCCCCAAAAAAAACACTTCAGAAAAGAAAATAACCCCCAAACAATGCCCACTAAGAATGCAGGCGACTACATGAGGATTTTGCAAACAGGAACCAGAACAAACAGACGCTTAGAGCCATATCCATCGATTACTTCTTACTTTACATCCAGTATAGAGAAAAAATACTTTGTCAATAAATATCACACCTGTCTAGTCTATTCTCTTTTAACTTATACAGTTTTGAAGTTTTGGTCCTGCTGTCTTTTTAGAGACACATAGCGATGATCACATAAATCAACCATTTCTGTCAGAATAAATTTTAAATCTTAGATCTTGACACCAGTAAACTTATAGTAGTAACATATACTGTAGTGCTGAGTAATATATTAATATTTGTCATCATCAACCATTATAATCATATCATAATTGTTTTTCGTACTTGTGATATACAAGTTTGATGTCCAACGAATAACATAGATTTCTGAAATATTTGAGAATTGTACCAGAAAAAAATTGTTCCAGTTTGAATTCACATTACCAAACGATCTGATGCACTAAACACATAAGACAATTCAACCAGTGATTTTTTATACCTTAGCAGATATAGTGATATATATATATATTAATACTGGAAGAAGACTTTTTTGGTTATTTATTTTGTTCTATAATGCCAAGCACTAAGAACTTTACCACTGATATCAGATGGAGGGAGTGAGAGAAATCTTCCTCTGTCTCCATCTGTGAGTTGCTCTCACACTGTGAACCCCCTATGGACAGCTTTAGCCCATAAAATATTAATGCTGGGATTCAATTCAACATTACACCTTAATCTCCTTAACAATTAGGCACACAATTAGGCTTGTTACATGTAGTCTCAAATGGTTTTGACTCCTCGAAGAGAAATATAAACCGGCAGTAGAGGTCAAACACTAGAGTAACCACTGACTATGACAGCATACTCAGATAAACAGACATTAAATCTGCATAGCTGCTCTTTGTGTGTTGGATTCTTACCATAGCTGCGTTAAGGGGGACACTCCAGCAGATGTTCCCCAGTTTAGTGCATCCTTGATGGGTGAGGGTGCACGTCCAGGTCCCCTACCTGCCCTGATCCTGGCTCCTGCCTGGGAAGAGAAAGAGGATCAATCACATCCTGAGAACAGCCCACCTGTTCACACAATTAACTGCCAGCATAACACTGCTACTGTGCTGTTTATAGACAGTGGGTGGATGCTTCAGAGTGACAGATTCGTCTAATCTGATGAGGTGCAACAATTTTTTGTTTTGAGTTACAATCTTTGGTTTGAAGTTTTGGAGGTGGTGTTCAAATAAGCAGCAGCTACACTACACCATTTCTGTTTTGAGGAACCTATGTGCAGAGATTTTGAGAGAGTTGAGCATCACAGTAGCTGAAGGTTTTAACCTCGACAAGTTTTCTGCCGCAAGATATCTTTCTGCTGATCCACATAGAAATGCACTGCTACATCTGTTGGTGAAAACAGGTCGAACTTAGTATTGCAAAAAGTGAAGCAAAATGATGCAACTCGCCCCTGTAAAAGAGAAATCAGTTATTCATAAGCGTACTAAAGAAGCCCTGGGAACAAATGTGTGACAATGTATAAACGAATAATCAAGTTAATGCTCTTGTATGCTCATTAAGTGTTGTTTCCACTACCTCTTAGTTGGTGTTATATTTACCGTTTTGTTTGCTTTTCTCTCAGATTAAAGTCTTTAGAAAGTTTTCTTCCAAGGCGTCCCGTTGAATCGCCACCGTCTGAGTAACAAAAAAACTACAACTCCCATTGCCTGATTATAACGCAACAATAATAACGCCATGATTGTAGTTTTCCAGATCATCCAGGGTTGGCCGTTTGGCGACGTTGAAAGACTACGTTTCCCATAAAGCCGAGCGAATCCCTCTACGTTTCCGTGGTCACCGTGAGATTGGTTCGCCGTTGGTTTCCTGCTGCAGTGAGGAAAAGACAGACAGGGAAGACTCAACACCACCACCTCCACAAACTACACTGTACAATGAAATTGTTAGCAATATCTCCATCTCTGGATGTCTGCTCCGTCACGGTTTTACTGCTGGTAAGCATTTTATATCTCAGCTTCGGTATATGTACTAAGAGTCAGTTGCTTTTTTTAGCTAACAGTTACCACAGCGGGCTAACGTTAGCTGAGTAAACGTTAGTTAGCCGTTGCATAGTTAGCTGCCAGCTAACCGATGAGACGTGGCTGTAAAAGTGGCTAATTTGACTTTCTCGTTCACTGTTGTGAGTGAAGTTATTTATCAGGTTTATTGAAGAGGCCGTATGAATGTGATTGAACCCTGCGGCTCAAATAACAAACCAGCTGCAATGTCAACTTAGCCGGTAGTGTTGAGTAACGTTAGCTGGAGGGTTATAACTAGCCTTAATCCACTTTATATAAGCGAGATGTTGCCCTTTATCACACATTGTTAATCCAAACTTTTAAGTTAATCAGCTAAAGTTTGACTCCTGTTAACTTTGTTGAGTAGCAGTGAAGCATCTAGCTACCACATCCTGACAGCAGGGAGATAAATGCTGTCTGCTGGCCTGGTCAGTCAATGTTTAAATAATGGGCTGATCTGCTGTGTTTAATCAGGCGAAACATTTGTTATAACACGGATATATAAAGTTATCGTGTGTCTGTAATGTGTCTCTGAATGATGCTCGCCGGTTGGTGAATTCCTCTGTTGTGGCTCATTCTCATTGGCTGACAACCCGGAACTAGTGTGTGCTGTTGTGAGAGTTTGGGGCCTGATATGAAAACTTGTCTTTAGTGTTGCAGGGTGTTATCTTCACATAGCAGTTGAGGTATTTCATATCAGTGTGAAGGATGTGTAATTGTATGTGGTTAAAAAAAAAAAAAAAAAAAAAAAGAGCACAGTGACAGTTTGCTTCTTCAAAGTTAAGATGCTTCAACTTGATAAAAGGATCCAGGAAATAATTTATATATTGGTTTAATCCTTCATATAAACAGATAGTCTCATTGGAATTTTTTTTCAAGAGAAATGTGTACAAGAATACAGACATTAGACAAGACATTAGTTTCACCTTAAGAAAAGTAAATTGTGATTGTAAATACATAAATACAGCCTTTTTAAAGTGTTCAGCTGAAATTAGAGAGTGTAACTTCTCCTTTTTTATGTATACAGCATAGTATTTGAGCCCACTTATGTGTGTTCAGTGTGACAAGAGGTTCAGCTAATGTTAAAATGTCCTGTGACCTGACATTGAAAGTTTTGTATTTAAATCTGAGCAGAGAGCAGAGGTAACTTGGCAGTTTTTACAGTAGAGCCTTATAAATAAACAACATACAGTGCTGCTCCCTTCTGTTTGTTAAGGAGGACCATCCCACCTTTTTGTATAAGATGCAATAGTAAATGAGGAATGTATCACTGGTGATGAAGCGCAGTGCACAGAGATACAGGTGGATTTGTACAAGATTTTACAATGGTTTTTCAACTAGCAGAGGAGAAACATGATTTGTTTCTATACAAAAATATAGAGCTGAAATGATAAATTGATTGATAGAAAAGTAACCAGTAACTATTTTGATAATTAATAAGCCATTTAAGTCATTTTTTAAGCCTAAATGCTTTAAATTCGCTGGTTCCGGCTGCTCTTGCTATTTTTCTTTTCTTTCTATTTGGTGTAAATTGAATATCTTTGGGTCTATTTTGGACTTTTGTTTTCACAAAAAAGAAATTTGAGGATGTCTTCCTGGATTCTGAGAAATTGTAATGGACATTTATTCACTCTTCAGGCAGTTCATAGATTAAATGATTAATCCAAAACCATAGCTGGGAGATTAATGACTAATGAGTAATGAAAATAATCGTCAATTGCAGCCCTAATTAAACTTTGACTGTTGGTTTGTGCGTGAGTGAAAGTATGCTTGAGTATAGGGCTGTAACTTGCGATTATTGATTAATCTGTCGACTATTTTCTTGATTAATCGATTAGTTGTTTGGTCCATAAAATAGGGAAAAATGTTGATCACTGTTCCCCAAAGCTCAAGCTCATCCCCTCAAATGTCTTGTTTTGTCCCAACCAAAAGTTCACAACCTAAAATATTCAGTTTACAGTCACAGAAGACTAAAGAAACCAGAAAATATTCACATTTGAGAAGCTGGAATCAGAGAATTAGTTGCCAATTAATTTAATAGCTGGCAACTAATCAATTAATTGACTAATTATTGCAGCTCTATTTGAGTAGAAACTTTTGTGGTTTATTGAGTCACATCTTTATGTTGTCTCTGGCTGTTTCACAGTTTCACTGAAAATGTGCAATCTTCTTTAGATAATATATATTGACATTTCTGTATTCACATAGAAAGGGTGCTTCTTGTGTCAGCACAGATCACAGTAGATAAACACTTCCTGCAAGCATAATTTAAAAGTGTTGCAATTTTGTAGAAGTATTGGTTTCAGTGGCTGATATAAAACTTGCGACAGCATTCTTGATGAAATAGTTTAGTAAAGGAGTCAAAGTTTTGATAATGTAGTCTTCTTCGGTCAGCTTGTCATCATATCTGCATTGTCAAACTTAGGCTCTGTTATTAAAAGAGTTAATTTAGGCCATTGCTATCTTTTTTTTTTTTAATTGGTGTCTCTATGTTTTGAGTTGGCAGTAAGCACATCTCCAACATGTTCTCTTCCCCATTTCACCCTGCAGTGGATGCCATCGTAGCCCTTAAATTTTCTCTGTGCCGATCCCTCTCATGCAGCATTCTTTTGTGCAGTGCTTCAATCAGAGTTGGAATTCAGAAATCCCCAGTTGGTACATCATAATTACAAGTTTAATCTTGTTTCAGTGGTCCAGAGAGGAAGATGCAGGAAAGAAAAATGGATGCCTGCAAGATTTTTATTTTCCTAACACTAAATACTGTTCCCCCTGCAAAAGCTCATTTAATGTCAGTGATATTTGTAATTGAAGGTCTCCTCCACACATGTTTTAAAACATATCAGAATACTCAGATTGGAACAATAATTTGTGTCTGAAATGGTTTTTCCACAAAAAGATTCAGTTAACTAGTTAAAATTGTTCCTTTTCCCTCTTCTCTCTCATTTGTGAATGTATTTTTAGATTCAAAAAATACATTCATAAATGAGGGATTTTTAGATTCAAAAACTAGTATTTTTAGATTCAAAAACTAGTTGTGATGTCACAAATCGTGCTTGAAGGGACGCACCTTGAACTCAGATTTTTTATGAGCACTAAGAAACTACTTCCGGCAGATTAATGTGAAAACGGCTTTCTAGTGTCAAACTGCACATACATCAGTCTGCACAGTGAAGCTCAAACATACGACTGAAAGAACAAGAAGCGAAACACACTTTGAGTGCAAGGAGACTTTAACTAACTATGATGTCGGTACCTGTAATAACCCGTAATGCTCAAAATTAAACCTTAGTGTAATTTTTATGACACGACGGAAAATAATTGTATCTCAGAAAACTCCCCTTGCTCAATGTGCAACTTGGTATTTCTTCGGAATGTAGCATCAGACCGACCATGTCTGCTAACAGATGAGATGTCAGAGAAAACGCCTGACGGAAAGAGGATGTTTGTAAAAAATTGTGCTATATCATCATGTGTAACGGCCACATTATTTGAGTAGAGAGTAACTGATAAAATAAGAGTAAGAATGCAAATACATGAGGATAAGAGTTGAATGATCAGGAGGAGCTCACTGTCAACCCTACTGCTTCACTTAGATTTGACACTTTGGTTATACGCCACACGTATAAATGTTTAAAATATGTGTTTGTATATGTTTGTATAATGCTTACATTCTTTACCTTATATAGGAAAATGTCATATATCCTCAGAGGTGGAAGTCACAATCATAAATAATTCTTATCAGTCCATGAATATAACATTTGCTGATTGGTTAAGAGGGGACAAACTCAATAGTTGAAACATTTGCTACTATGGTATGTGAACCCAGACCTGTATGTAACTCCATTCCACCTTTACATGCACACAAGAAACCATATTGATGTGAAAAAGGAAGTTACGCTGGAAATCATGAGAGCGTAATTTGCCTGTCGCTGTGCAGTCATTAACAAGTATAAGGTGACATTGTTTACTGTATATTAAGCTCAACACCATGAACAACTGACTGGCAGAAGAGCCTGGACCAGATCCAGGAAACACTGCAGGGATTACACCACCACTAGTTTGCCAGGGAGCACAGAAGGGTCTCACAAAGGCATGGATCTAGTACTCTGGTTTATAATTTGCACTGAAAGCTGGTGCTCAGCTGACACAGATAGAGCCAGAAGTATGCTAAACACAATCAGTATGCTGACAGGCTTGTCGGTTCACTCTGTCTTAACTAGTATTATGTTTTGTCCTCCTCCCCAAATAATTTTCTTTACTAGCATTTCTGTGTTTTTATGTTTTAATTGCTAACCTGCCTCTTCCCTGTGTGTCTGTAGGTGATGGGCCTCTCAACTCCTGGACAAGCAGAAATCACCAGTCTGGACTCAGGCAACATTGACGATGTCCTAAGTAAGGCGTCACACTTAAATCTTTGGAAGTAACAATTGCTCATTTCTTCTTTGTCCACCATTCCTGCTTGGTTGTCTTTAAGGCTGCATATTCATTTCTCCATTTTTGTGATCTCTGCCAGAGAGGAAACGTTTTTAGTCTGTCTGACTGTTTGCTTGTGTCTTTATTAAAGGGGCATCTCAAAAACTAATTGACAGATTTCAGTTATTTAGTGGCCAAGGAAGAACTTGGCCCACTGTGTGTGGATAGCATTATACAACCTATTGTTTTTGTAAAAAATACAACAAAGTTTTCAGTTGTTTTTGATGTTACTTACTGTTTTCGTATAATTGTTCTCCACGTTGTTGTAGGTGTGGCCTCTTTGCTTTCACCTTTCACCAATTAGACATTTAATGACAGGTGGTTTGATAGATAAATGTATATGGCCATGAGTCACTGGTCATAAATTTCTGTTAATAAAATGCCCTGCAAGTGCTCTCCAGTCTTCCCGGTATTATTTCATTCCTCTATTGACAGAAAACTGAAGGGTTTAAGATTAATGAGCCAAATTAATTAATTTTACTACCAAATATACATTCAAGAGAAAATTCAGTAATGTGTAGAGGCTTGTATTTATTTCTTGTTTGTGTGTGTTTTCTTGCAGATAATGCTGGGGTGGCATTAGTGAATTTTTACGCAGACTGGTAAGTGTGTCGCTTCTCTTCCTCATTCATTGAATCTGTATATTATGTCAAGGATGCTGTGAATACCACATGGTGCCATAAATATAATTTGATTACTGTCATCCGCTGTGGAGATTTAATCTCATAGATTTCTGAGCTGTTCTAATTAACGGATGGAACTGATATATGTGAAATGAGATGACAGCAAAATTTAGTCTAGTGGATTTTTAAAAATCTATTTAATTTACTTACAAATCATGGAAAACCCTTTGACTTTACACCCGCTTCCTCACCCGCCTTACAGGTGTAGGTTCAGCCAGATGCTCCATCCAATTTTTGAGGAGGCATCTAACATAGTGAGAGAGGAGTTCCCTGATACCAAGCAGGTGGTGTTTGCGCGCGTCGACTGTGACCAACATTGTAAGTGTTACTTTTGTTTTCTTTCTAACATGGTCAAGGACAATACCAAACAACATACAGATAGAAGTGATCTCTTTTTGTTTGTTTAACCTGAGAAATTCCCATCACAAGACAGTAGAGCCATTTATTAATTTGTTCAGCAGCCAAAGTATTTATTTCATATTGACACACTAATCTTAATAATATTGAAGCGGAAACCGGAAAATGTTTGGTATTTTAACATTTAACTGACATAAATTATGAATCTATTAACCAAATGATTGTTGTTGTTAGTATTTAGTTGTGTTATATGTGGTGACTGCTGTTTATGGTTATCTAATGCCCTAAAACACCCTCACCCCTATTCATATACAAGGAGTAAAAAAGGCCCGCACACACTCCCTCACTACATTTGATGCACATACGTATGCACACATAGATGCCCGCCACACCAAAGCACTGAGACACAAACCGCCAGCCTCAGCCTTTTGAGATAAAGCAAATTAAAGAGAATTATTGATGACCTGCAAACTGTTTGAAGACTAATGACAAAACTGCTGCTTCCTGTGAAGACTGGAGGCTTAGAGACACCCCGCAGGGAGATTGACACCTGCCACATGTGCGTGCACACACATACACACACACATACACACACTCATTCACTGTGTGCAGAGAGAATATTTACTCTTGGTGGGGGGCAGCTTTCATGTGGGAGATCAGAGCTCCGAGCTGACTGAAGGCAGTGTTTTCAGACTGAGGTTTAACCGCCGTCTCTGTCACTGCGCTGCTCCTCATCCACCCATCCCCATGTGTTTTTACTCTGCTCCTTCCTCTTCATCAATTGATTTGTCCTTCTTTACTTAACTTCTCCTCCACCTCTGTGCAGCGGATATCGCCCAGCGGTACCGCATCACTAAGTATCCTACGTTGAAGCTGTTCCGCAACGGGATGATGATGAAGAGGGAGTACAGGGGTCAGAGGTCGGTGGCGGCCATCGCTGACTTTATCCGCCAGCAGCAGGTTGACCCCGTGAAAGAGATCCAATCAATGGAGGAAGTTAAAGCTGTGGATGTGAGTGGCAAACACACCCTGTCTGTAAAAACACTAACACACACACAGTTATCATTCTTGTCCCAACACTTTCTGTCTCTTTATTATTCAACAGAGGAGCAAGAGGAACATCATAGGTTACTTTGATAAAAAGGACTCAGACAACTACCACACATATGAAAAAGTTGCCAACATCCTTCGGGACGACTGCATGTTCATGGCTGCTTTCGGGTGAGACGCACTATGTTTTTGATTCTTCTCCTTCAACCATTCAAATGAAGCCCATATGTAGTGGATATATTAGGTGTTTCCCTCTTGAACTCCTCTTAACCGTTTCCCTCCTCTAGTGCTGTGTCTGAGGCCGAGCGCTTCAGTGGAGACAACGTGATCTACAAACCTGTGGGGGAGAGCGTCCCTGACATGGTCTACCTCGGCTCACTTACCAACTTCGACCTGACCTATGCTTGGGCCCAGGACAAGTGTGTGCCTCTGGTCAGGGAGATCACCTTTGAAAATGGAGAGGTATGTTACCTGATTTTTGCACACGTAACATTGTCAGCATGATTATAAACTTTTGCTTTGTGGCTGCTTTCGTCTGAAGATAGATGTATAAAGACGGAAATACACTGAAACCAGCCTTGAGGGTTTTCATTGAGTCTGCGGGTCGTACATCTGCTGAGCCACAAAAAGACCGTGACTCCATCTGTCTCTAATACTGTGTTGGTGTGTGTGTTTCCCAGGAGCTGACTGAAGAAGGGATCCCATTCCTCATCTTGTTCCATATTAAAGAAGACACAGAGAGCTTAGAGAAGTTCCAACATGAAGTGGCTCGCCAGCTCATCAGTGAGAAAGGTAAGTGTGTGTGTGTCTGTGTTTGTGGCAGTGTTGCCAAGTTTATCTATACTTGACTTATTACAGCCCTGTGTAGAGAGCTGGTATGTATGTCATGGGATCGTTTCTTTCTCTTGTTCAGGGTCCATAAACTTCCTGCATGCGGACTGTGATAAGTTCCGCCATCCTCTGCTCCACATCCAGAAAACTCCAGCTGACTGTCCCGTTATCGCTATAGACTCATTCAGGCACATGTATGTGTTTCCTGACTTTAAAGACCTCGCGTAAGTACTGCCTTTCAGTTTCTCTATATAAAATGTAGTTTTTCACATAGATACACTGTGTATATGTGCAGCAATTTAATCTTTAAAATTAGGGAGCCGCAATATTACCATATATAGGTTATTTCATTTGCAATACCACTATGTGTGTGCACCTCCCTTGAAACATTAATGAAAGTTTTTAGGGATAAAAATATGAGCTGATAATTGTATCTTGCAGAAAGAATTAACCAAATATAAATGAAAACTGACCACAAATGCACCTGTAATTATCAAATGAATCATCCACATGTCAGATCGGTGTGACATATTTGGCATTCTTTTGGACATTTTTGGACAATTAAGCTAAATGATATCATTCACAGCTATGAGAAATTGTTCATTACAAGATCTGATCTTCCTAAATAAAAGTCAATTTTATTACACACACACACACACACGCCATAATCCTCGGTGCACTGAACACCAGAAAAATGTCACACCTCCTAAAATCTGTCCTTTATGAATGGGCCAGGACACCGGAGCTAATGTGACATGATTTGGCACGTGCAATAAGTGCTAAACTAATCCAGTCTAATCTAATTTAATCTTATTTATTCTGCCCCCCACCACTCTGCCTCCCCCGCCCCTCCCATCCCCAATCAGAGTCTGATCAGATAGACAGAAGCCCCGAGGACTGACCAGCCCTCCACAACCTAATTGCATCACATCACCACTGCATGTGGCACACAGCTTGTAATTACATTAGCACAGTGTATGTTATATGTATGTGTGTGTGCGCGTGCGTCTGCGTCTGCCTACATGCTGTTCTGACACACGGGGTTAGCTGTGACATGGGGACCAGCTCCGCCTGTGTGATATGACAAAGAGTTCATGACCTGTCGTTAATAAGCACACTTCACAGGACAGCGTTGATATGGATTAATGCTGCTTCATGACGCGTCTGCAGGAACTAATGTCCTCTGTTGCTGCCCAGAGCTGTTTTGTCTCATATCAGCGGTTAATTCTGACCTTCTCTGTAGTTCGAGCAGGTCTGTCATTATTGCGGAACGTGGTGTGTAGGAATGCCTCGTGGACACATTTGTCAAAGACGCAGTTAATTTACATTTTTGTGTGTGCTTCTTACAGCATCCCTGGCAGGCTGAAACAGTTTGTGTTGGACCTTCACTCTGGAAAGCTACACCGAGAGTTTCACCATGGTCCCGACCCCACAGAGAGCACGCCCGGACAGGTTAGCATCAGCACACGCTATGGAATAGTTTGACATTTTGGGAAATACCTTTTTTGCTTTCTTGCCAAGAGTCAGATGAGAAATTGATACCACTCTTATGTCTGTATGCTACATAGAGAGCTGGAGGCAGCTGCCGCTTAGCTTAGCTTAGCACAAAAACTGGAAATGGGGCGAAACTGCTAGCCTGGCTTTGTCCAGAGGTAACAAAACTCACCTACCAGAACCTCTAAATCTCATTGAGTAACACATTATATCTTGTTTGTTTAGTCCATACAAAAACCAAAGTGTAAAAAGGTGCTAGTGGGCAGATTTTGAATTCAGATAGAATCAAGCCAGCTACACACCTGAGAGTGGTTTTATTCTTCTCATGTAACTCTCGGTAAGGTCTAATAGTTCCTTTAAAGTTGGATTTTTCTATGTCATGTGACATTTGATTTTCTGAATTTTGACTTTCACTCTCAGGAGGAGATAGTAGGAGAAGCAGCCAGCAGCCCTCCAGAGAGCTCGTTCCAGAAACTGGCACCCAGCGAGACTCGCTACACCATCCTCAGGGACCGTGACGAGCTGTGACCTCAACGGCCTTCCAGTGATCCTGTGACTCAATGCCACGCCCCGGGGTCAGGGAGGGGGTTAGGGTTGGGACAGGCCAGCGGGACAGAACAGCAACACCCAACACCCTTACTGAAGAGAGAAAGATAGATGTTGAGGAGGAGGAGGAGGAGGAAGAAGAGAATGAAGAAGAAGGAGAAAAAGAAGAACGGGAGGAGGAGAGCAGAGGAGCGCAGTCCATGACACAACCATGTTGGAATAACCTATATTTTCATAACTCTTTCACGTACAATTTTTATTTTGGATTAAAAGGAAGAGGGTTAAAGAAGGAAATGTGTGGTAGGGGTTAGGGGCATTAGGACATCATGAGAAGTGTTTTTACTTTGATTTTTTTGGAGCTTGTATATATGTTTGTGCTACATGGGAGTCTCATTGTTGGTCTAAATTAAATGCAGAGTTTTCTTTATTTTATTCCTTTTCTTTTTCATCACCCTGATTTTTTTTTTTTTGTAGAGAAACAAACCAGAACAGTTCCCTCACTCCAGTCGTATGGTTCTTATCTGTGGGTAGTCCAGTTCAGCCTGATAGGAGACGCTTGTTTAGTCTCACTGACCTCATGGCTGCATCTCAATATGACCAACTCTACTCTAACTCATTTGTATAGCACAAGTTGTAACGACATGCCTGTTTGAAGTAGCTTTATCTCCACATCTTCTCCACACACACACATACACACACACACAAAGTTCTGAAGGAATAGAAAAATATTTTGAAATACTGGGTAAGGGCAACATAATTTCAAATCATGACTTGAAACAGAAGATAAAGAGACAGAGCTACTCCAGCCTATTGAGATGCACCCCCTTCTCTCCCTGGTACTAAATGGTTATTAGGTTATGATGTCACTTACAGTGTCTATAAAAAGAAATTCCCGTCTTGGACCTTTTTTTTGTTTTACAACATTGAACACAACTCAACAGAAAATACAGTAATATCAAAATGAATGAGCTTTTTGCCCATCATACTAAACACCATGTAGAACATCACCAAAAACACACCACCCCCACCGTGAAGCCTACTGGTGGCAGCATCCTGCTGTGTGGAGGCTTCTCTGTAGCAAGCCCTGGATGGCTTGTGACGGTACAAGGTGGAGCGAATGCAGCAAAATGCAGAGAAATCCTGGAGAAAATATGCAGCTATGATTGTGTATTTTACAGCAAGATAAACATTAAGTCAAATGTGTTGGCTAAGGTGTTCAGACTTAAATCCAATCCAGAATTTGTGTCAGGATAATAGTTGTTCACTCAGACTATGAGTGACTGAAAAATGGGAAAGAATCAGTGTCCCCATGTGTAAAGCTCTTACAGACCTATTGACGTCAGGCTGTAACTGTTGCCAAAGGTGCCTCCATTAAGTATTGTCTTGACGGACATGAATACTTATGCAATCAGGAATTGTTAATTTTGTACTCAAGACCAATCTGTTGGAATTAGTTTTCTGGTCAGCGTCTAAAAGGCTGATTGATCACTTCCACTGTTGTAAAACATGAAAAGTCTAAGGCGCTGGATGCTCTTTATATAGGTACAATATTTCCTGTAACACCTCTGAGTTGTGTTCCTGGTAATCAAATTGAGGGGGAAAAAAAGTTTTGAAATGGTGTACGTTAACACGAATTAACAAAATGGCTGTTGTTGTTTTTTTTTTTTGGCTGTCACCTGTTGTCAAATGTGTCACCAATGCTGGGGGAGAAAGACTGCGTCCTTCCCAGTGTTTTCAAAAGCTGAGAGACAAGAGGGGAACCCCCCCCATGTGATGAACGGTGGAAATTTACAGTCTGCCACTTTATACGAGTTCTCTTAAAAAATGGTTTTGTCTCTTTATATGTCTTTGAGGTTTTGGTACAAGTCTAGATTCCTGAGATCCGCTGAGTTTGAATGAATCCAAAAGTGGGATTTAAATAAGGGTATGGGGATCCATTGCTAAGTTTGTACTGTCCTGCCCTTCCATAGAGGCCAACAGATGCCTGCATAGTGACATATCAGCTACACATACAGGAGAGCAACAGGAGGGGAGGGGGGGTGTGATGCCATTTCTAAACCAGTCATCTCAGAGGGGAAGAAGAGTAAAAAAATGAAAAAAGTAAATTAAAAACCATTTTACAGGATGTTGTGTTGTCTGATGCTTTGTCTCTGCTGTCATTTAGTGTTCACTCTGTGCACTGAACGGCGTTCCTGTTGACAAGAAACATTTTATTTGGCAGAAAACCAGCAGCAGTGTAAAGAGTACATGGCAGGTTTTTTACACTCCAGTCCCTGAAGTGATCTGGAAAGTGGCACTTTGGGCGGGTTTTGTGCAATTTTGCTTCCATACTTCACAAAAACAAGTCCCTATATACAACATTATTAATATAAACATTGTGTGCCACTTAAATTTACATTAAGTAAACAATCTAACAGCACAGGACATTTTCCATACATTATTCTTATAGTAGTCTCACTACTACAGCTGTTCACAATGGGACAGTAATTCCTGCATAAAAAGAAATTGAGAAACTTGCAAAACATGATAAAAAAAGGATCTGAAAAAAAGATGGTAGCTTGAGGAACACAAACAATGTTCTTGTTAGTGGTACCATTTGACAGAATGGACGGCTCCATGAAATTGACTTAATTTCGCAGCCACGTGAGGCTGATCCAACCGCAAACCAAAAGCTGTAGTGTAAATAACTGTTGAGAATTTTTTTAAAAATTGTACAAAATAAGATTAACGTCCCCACAGAAACACCATTCACACCCAAACATCAAAGTATTTGACTCTTGCATTGTTAGGCTGTTGTTACATAATAGTTTTACAGCAGTGCTTGGCGACTAATGTTGAGTCTCTGTGAGGCAGTCTGAGCAGCACTGGAGGTCTAGTTTGTACTGCGTCCAAACACCAGGAGCCTCAGTTAGTGATCAGACCACCTGAGCTCAGCGAGGACTGACCGGAGGTGTTGGGTCATTTGTCCTTGCTTGACTCTGGTTCGGCTGATTCTTCCGACGGCGGTGCTGTCAGTTGTTTCATCTGTAGATCCACTCGGGCACGGCGGTGTTTTTGGACCATGTTGCCCCCCGCAAATCCCAGGGCGCCCCCTCCCAGAGCAGCAGCCACCCCTGCAGCTTTAAACCCAGCCAGCAGGCCCAGCGGACCTCCTAATACTCCACCCAGCAACGCCCCAGCAACCGGCAGCACCATCAACTTGTAGCCCACCGCCTAGAGAGACAGGAAGAACAGATATGTTGCAGTTTAATTTAACACACACACACACACACACACACACACACACACACACACACAAACACACACACACACACACACCTTTAGAGGCGTGACTACTTTGTGGCTTCAAGACACTCTGTGATAGAGTTCGGATGTGTCTATCCTTTCATGATCACACATCGGCCCACAGAAAAAAAAAACCCCGACACAAACAAGCCAGCCTGGGTAAATGTAAACCGACACTTCCATAGCGGCATCAAAGCCTTTTCATTATCTTCATTTAGGAGAAATCAGAGAGATGCGGCCTGTGTGTTATTACGGCCGTTATCATCAGAGTGGAAGGTGCGCTTTGCTGATGGCAATTAATGACTGATTCTCTGACCGTCCTGAGAAACACACACGCACAGGGACACACACTTGATTAACACTTCACTATTAAATTAATCTAGTTCAAAAGCTAGCTTTCCTTGTCCCCACCCCTGTGGCAGTTGAGGGAATTTTAATTTCATCTGAGCAGAGTTAAAAGGACTCTGGGTACAGGTTGTAGAGGATGGAGGAAATGTGTGTGTGTGTGTAATGCTGTTTGACCTGATGACAGATTACAAGCTTTCAAAACAAGTTAAAACATCTGACATCCCTCTCATCTGCGTTATCTCTTCACACCCCGCCTCCGTCTAATGTGCAGCCCACTACATCTACTAGCAACCTTACGGGGAGGTCGACCTTTGTTTGTGTTCCCATTTGGGGCGAATTTAATTTAAATGAACAATTTAAAAAGACGATTTCATTATTTGAGGAATTTATTTTATAAATGCAAGGACTTAAAGTTCAAATTGTTATAAGGTTGGTACACGTACGTTACATAATAAAAATGTTCTCACTTACTTTTACTGGTATCTTGCCGTGCAAATAGTTTGTGTTTTATTTGCCGAGATTTTGATATATTAGTGAGATTCTGAGATTCCTGCTGCCATCCCGAGACCATTTTTGTTTGTGGTGCTCACAGCATCAAATAACAATCAAGATCATTTAATTAAATTACAGACGCTTTAATCCAAATTGAGTTTTTTTTCATGCGTAGACACAAATTGGGAGCAATATGGGCATCAGTGTCTATCTAAACTACAGGAGAAACCTAGGATTGGACTACTAACCCTACAATTATTATATAGTATATATTATTATATATTAATAATAAGAAGAATTCATCATATTTTTTGTTGTTTGTTTTTTTAAGCTTCATATGGGTGATTTTGAGGGGTTGTGTTATGATTTTTCTGTACTTGTCCTCAATTTAAGTTGTGAAGTGTGTATGTCTGTATGTTTTACTCAAAACATAGACATACTCAAAGCATCATGTGATTGTTTTATAAAGATACTGGTACAAGGTTGCGTCTCAATAAAACATTTCAAAGATTAAAAAAAAAAAAAGATCATAATTGTTAATAATTATTTCAACAGTACTGAAATTAAATGGAGTAACGTCTATTTCCAGAGATGTTCTGAATGCTCTGACTTTCAATGTGGACGGTTTTCATTGGAACTACTTTCTGACAAAAAAAAACCAGTCCCTATGAAAACTGTTTACAAGTGTGCAGATTATCCAGAGTAATGGGAACACTGTTTCTACGGTTTTCTACAAAGACATGTTGCTGTTTAATTGGTAAAATGTCTTTTTTTAATGCTTTGAGCATCACAAAAAAAATTTAACTCACCTCCATTGTACTGGACTGGTGGCAGAAATCTCAGTAACCGGGACAAATCAGTATCTGCATGTGTAGATACCACTAGCGGTAAGTGACAAAATATGTTTGTTTGTTTGTTTCTCTGAGGATTAATAGGCCTTGCAGAAAAATAGTTTAAACATAAAAATGCTGTTTTTCATCTCAGCTTATTTACACACCAGCGTTCGCATTCACAGGTTTTCATCAGCACACAGGAATCACGACTCTGTGTCTTCACCGCCTGAGTGTTTGTAATTACAGTCTAATACAGTCTTCACACTTTCATTATGTTCTTTACAGTGTGAGCAAAACAAAGATCAAAACAGACCTCTTCACCTGAAAGATGAGTATTTTTTTCCTTTAATGTAATCCAAAAGTTAAAAACTGAAATTAAAGTTGTAAAAATGTTTTTTTTTTTTAAAGGTGGAAAATTGTGTCTGCTGCGATGTGTGCGTGCGTGGGATTAATGGGTGATTCATTCTGTGTATTATAGACAAGAAGTTCAACACTTCAATTGTGTAATATGTGTGAAGGGTACTGAGTTGTCCCTCTGAGTTACACTCGGTGCAGATCAGTGTAAGAGTGTGTTGAATTGATGATGGAAGCCTGAATGCTGCGCCTGAAAAACTATTAAACAGTCATTCAAACCTCTCCTTAATACTACACACACACACACATATACACACATCTTGTCGCCGCTCTCATCCTACCTCTCTATCACTCTTCCACCCCTCCACTCCTCTCTATCCCTCTCCTCTCTCTATTTCCTTAATTGCAGCTTTCCTCCGTATTCGAACGGATCAATAGGAACAAACGCTGTGGAATGGCTGGGAGGCAAAGTGCCATCGATCTCCCCAGCTCCCAAACACCACACACACACACACACACACACACACATACACACACACACATACACAGGCACGGATCAGATCGTCAGGGCACACAAGCACATACACACCTTCCCCAGGCTCTTGGTCCCCTCCTCCACGTTGGCAGCGGCTGTGTTGACGTTGTCCTCTATGCTGTCAATCTTCTCCTGCTGGGACTGATGCATAGGGGTTAGACACACACAAACATAAACACACACACACACATTCAAGCAAGAATATTCACAGATGCATACACACATGTGTGAAAGAGCAACCACCTGTCATGTACTACGTCCCCTCCAAATTCTGCTCCATGCCACAAGTTGACATGATAAGGGTGTGCATGAGTGTGTGTGGAGGCTATAGGTATATTCAAAGGGAGATTACACTGGGCGTGGGGTCAGATTGTGTGTGTGTGTGTGTGTGTGTGTGTGTGTGTGTGTGTGCGTGTGGCATTGTGTAGATCTCATGAAATATTCAGAGTGGCAGCTGTCTCTCTCCACATGAGGGCTAGATGGACACAGTGACCAAACAACAACCAGAGCACTTTTTTTCTTCTCCCTCTCCTCACCTGTGTTGCCTCTCCCTGTTGTTCCCTCTCACTCTCAGCTATTTCACAGATTCAGCCCTGTTTTTGCACTTCTCTCACACATACCAGTGTAAAAGCTTCCTGTTATTTTGTGATGGTTTCAAAGTTTTTAAAACCTGCTCTGACAGATCACAGATGAATCTCGCCACTCACATTCACGGATCACGTCTTCTTAGATCAGAAAAACATCACCTCTCTTATTTTCTGTGCTGTTTTCTCTCCTGCAAAAGCAAACAGTTTCATCAAGACCCAGACGAACAAAGCTGCACTATTCGGGATCCAATCCTGAAAAACTGGGCAAACTCCATCTGCTGAGGAAGATTGTGTGATACGATTTAAAGCTCCAGAACAGCTGCTAAATGGACATTATAATGAGACTGTTTTGTCAAATTTGTTAAATTGTTTTTTATTGAATATGATCCTCATGACTGTTTGCAACAGCTGGCCAGTGAGAAACTCTAATTTTCTATTATTATTTAATGTGGAAGCTTGCACTAAAATGAAAATCTGTTGAATAGATTAATCAATTAGTGCATCTACAAAGAATTTCACTTTGGGGAAAAAATAAACCGTTTTAGTCATTTATCATGTAAAAATAAAAGAAAAAAATGCTGAGATACAGAGCAGTTGTAGGGCTGCAAATAATGATTATTTTCATTATCAATTAATCTGAAGATTATTTTCTCGATTGATTGATTGGCCGTTTGGTCTATGAAATGTCAGTAATTGTGAAAAATGTTTCCTAAAGCCCAGAGTGACGTCCTCAAATGTCTTCTTTTGTCCAGACCAACAGTCTACATCCTAAAGATATACAGTTTCCTTAAGATGATATCATAGAATTGAGCTTTTCTTTCTTAAGAAATGACTCATACGATTACCCGTTTATCAAAATAGTTGCTGATTAATTGATAAATCGTTGCAGCTCTTGTCTCAAATAATGAAAAATTGAAATTTGTAGCATTTAGTCAAACTGAATAATAGACTAGAGGGAATACTTTTAAACGTGAATGAATAAAGTAATGAATAATGAAAATACTGTCATTGTCAGTGTTAATCACATATATGCTTATATGAATTTGTAGCCCTTGAATAAAGAAAAACACAGATAGGAACACAGACAAACAGCCGGAACAGCCACTAACATGACGCATGTACAGACACAACCACACACTCAGTCAGTATTTCCACTGTGGCTGAGCGCTGGAATATTACTCCTCTAACGGCGTCTCTCACCCTAGAGACACCACAACAACATGTCTATGCTCTTTCTGCACCCCCCACCCCCCTCCTCTTGCCTCAGTCTGTTTTCAACCCTAACTACATCTTCACTCTCTCTTTCTTTCTCTTTCACTGTTAATCTCTCCTTCACTCGTCCTCCCTGCCTCTCTCCCTCCATCCCTGAGGATAGAGTGATAATCTGAGCCGTCTGTTCTCCACCTGCTCCGATTTATCCCTTGTTCCCCCACCTCTCCCCCCCCCTGTGGGCACCCTCCCGTCCTTCCACAAATCCTCCCTCGTCTACTCCTCAATCTCTCCTCTTGCCTCGGTGAAGGGCCTCTGGGGCCCCCGCAGTAGTCCTGAACCGATCTGCGTAACCTCCTCTCAGAGGAGCCTTACCCGGCAACACGAGCACACATGGTCAAATACACACCACTTCCTGGAAACACTATAGGCTCTCACGTTGTTTTTGCTCACAGGGGTAGCTGTGCACACATGTAGATAGACAGAGAAATGCATATATTGTGGAAACGTGAATGCAGCCGCCAGGAAGCACAAAGCCAAGTTGAGTGTTCGTACTTACATGGACAAGCAGTGAGAACTCCGTCACCAAACCACTCAGCTCCTTCAGATCCTGAGAAGAAAAAATACTGTATTTACTTAATTGTCTACAGCCACAGTCCATCCATACAGCCAGTGTCTACGACTGACAATCACATGAACTAATGAGAGTGAATATTAATATGTGTTGTATGTATTACAGTAGAGCAGAGTGAGACAAGTGCGTCTGCAAGAACAGGTAAGAGGAAGGGGGGGTCAATTGCATTAGATGATCTTGCTATAGCTATGAATAATGCATGTAACCATAGCAACATTTAGTACAGATAAAAGATGGAAAATACTTTCCTATCTATACTTTGTGTTTAGTGCTTTAAGTTTCAGTCAACGTGGGTCTTTTTCACAAGAAATTTTGAGATGTCAAGATAGGAAAAGTGCAGGTGTAAATAAGAACACTGATGATGGCTGAATTCCATTCAAATGCTTCACTTTCTGGTTCCTGGTATTGTGCATGCTGGTATTGTGACCACTGTCACACTGCCATGCCTTACTGGGACACTTAACAGAACAGAACAGAGCCATCGTTAAAGGTCCAGTGTGTAGAATTTATTGGCATCTAGCAGAACAGACTTGGCAGAAACGGAATATAATATTCATAAAATTAGTGTTTAATCACCTGAAAATAAGAATAGTATTTTCATTACCTCAAAATGAGCCCTTTATATCTACAGAGGGAGCGCATCTTCTTCCACGAAGCCCGCCATGTTGCATCGCCATGTTTCTACAGTAGCCCAGAACGGACAAACCAAACACTTGCTCTAGAGAGGGCTTTTCACATTTTTCGCATGTTTCATGGATACTGTAGTTTCTCCTACAAACTTGGAAGGGGAGGGGTATTCAGTTGGTTGCAATCTGCAACTTCGCCACTAGATGCCACTAAACCCTACACACTGGTCCTTTAAAGGGGAACTATTATGTTTTCCTTCTACATATATATATATATATGATGTCACAATGTCGGATGTTCACATTAATGTGGCCAAAGTGACAAATAATGGGGTAAAATTATGTAGAAGTAATCGGTGAGCAAAAAGCACCGGCTTCAGACTGCTCCAATTGCTAAGTTTCCAACGTTTTTTTCTACTTTCAGCCCAAGCCAATGTCAACTTGTGATGAATTTCTTTATATGGTCATCTGCTCCGTGCACAGCGCACGAGTTCACTGCTCTGCTTTACTAACATTATGGCATTTTTCCATTGTTTTGGGGGTAGTCAATGCCGAGAAATGACTCGAGTCGAGCTGGCAAGCTGTTTTTCCATTACACACCAGAGCAAAGTAGTTTATCTGTTGGAGGTGTACTGGTTGTCTGCAGCTCTTCATCAAACATCATCATCACTGTGGCTATTTCTGCTTGTACTATTCCTCCCTGTATTATTTCTAACTGATCCGCTCAACAAATAACTCCAAATTTCTCCGTATGTTGTTGTGTTGGTCTGTTTTTAAACGCCTAATGAAGCTCTGCTAATTCTGTGAGGAACACGTTTAATTTCCTGTAAATTCTTCTCAATAAAAGTCTCCTGTTATTTAGTTATTTAAAAGCTTATTATATGAAGCAGTAAAGCATAAAATGTTGGGTTTGCATTGACGGTAACTTAACGCGACTGATACGGCTGCGCCTTGGCAGGCTTCCAGAAAGCTGGACAATCTGAACAGAGTGGGCTCATTGGAGGGGCCCCTTAAAGAGACAGGAGCTAAGACTGCCTGTTAGAGACAGAGGCTGAACTGAGGGGCTGCATAAAGGGCCAGTATAAGATAAATAAGGAGATTTTTGAACTTTTTCTGAACTTATATAAAAATATAGAGCTGGAAATGAGGTCCCCTTTAATGTCATTGTAACACATGTGCTTTTCCTACTATGACAAGTCAAATGTCTGCTATGTAAATCTCTCTGTACATTTCTCAGGTTTTAAGAAACCCTTCGTTCTTCTTCTTCATTTTCTTTTTGACTCACCTCTTAACCTGAACACAATTTCCCATGCTGACTACAGAGAAAAATGATAAGGGGCTCACTCATTTCAAATACACTACAACATTGGCAGCTATTAGTTAGAATGGATATGGTTTTAATTTGATAGGGACAACTATGGATAGCAAAAAAACATTATTATAACATTTAACATTATTATATTTATCTTAACAAAGATAATAAGAGTTGAGATTTATTTATTCAGCACAGATTGAGGTATAGATTTGTTGTTGATTGTGGTTTAAGCAGGTTTAATAGCGGTGCACTAAAAACAACATATTCACCTCCTTTGTTCATGATCAAATGGATGTTAGATGGAAAGAAAAATCTAAATGTGTAGGATGATGCTACACCACAAGAGCTGAGATCTGAGCAGTGCCTGTCCAAGTTAAATATGAGGTTTGGTCCTGTTTTTGATTTCGCAATTTGAAAAAGAAAGGGAAGCTTCATAAAACCAAAGCAACTTGTAAACCCTCTAACTAATGTCATGCATATACAGTACACCTTGAACTTAAATACCAAGACGTAGTATTTCTTACAACAATAAAACAATAATATAAAATAAGTATAAAATAGATTATGATTGCCAGGCTTCATGTTCAAAAGTTTGTGTGGAGGAAACAACATTCATACCTCTTCCAGGTTGTCCCAGGACTCGGCCGCACTCTGATCAGCAGGGATTTCTGGAAGGTGGAGCTGAATTTGCCTGCCAGACACCAGCTCCTCACCCACATCGTCATCAGCGTGGTAACTGCTGGACACACAGCTGGACGGCTGAGCAGCAGGTGGCGACGATGGCGCAGGCTGAAGGCCGGGGTTAGAGTGCAAATGCAGGAAGCCTTGTGTGGCGGCTGACGCCCGGTCTCTAACTGGCTTGACAAGCGCCTCTAAAGCGGCAGCGTCTTCGGCACGGACCCGGGTGCACAGCTTCTCCATCTCTCTTATGTTAGCTCTCAACTGCTGCAGGGAGATGGACGAGAAGCAGTGAGTTTGAGTGTCATGTATGAAACACTTCAGAGGGCTGAGAGACTAACAATGACTGAGACGCTTGATTAATGTACACAAAGACAGACAGAAGGACAAGCAGACAAACCTGTTGTTAAATCAAACCGTCACAGCAAAAATATACAAGATACAAATGAAGATGAGACAAGATACACAGCATAAAAATTAAATAAATCTGTACTGCTGTTACCTGGTAACATATCAACACAGGGCACAAAATGATCCAGAACTATAATTTTAACAAACAACTCTACAAATAACTCCTTTAAATCCCTTTAAAAGTAATAATTTTTGTTAAGTTTGACTGTTGTGCCAGTGGGAAAGCTGACAGGCTCAGCATCCCAGTGAACTGTTCTGATGATGGAAATGTGTGTGCGTAAGTTGAGCGGGGTGTGTGTGTGTGTGTGTGGAGTGGGGGGGTTGGAGGGCCTTAATAAGGTTCAAATATGAGGCTGGGTAACACGAGCCCCCCTCATCCCGCTGTGCCCTGAGGGTGACAGGAGGATTACATCCCAGCCATCAGCCCTCCAGGCCACAGAACGACCGGGGCTCAGAGGGTCAGTGCGCTGCCGATAACACATTTTGCTAATTACACAGCATGAATAAACATATATGCATACGCTTGTCCTCACGCTTGTACATAAAACTGAAAAACACACTGATTAACACCGAGACGGTCAGGTCAGGCACCTGTCAGCCTGCAAATTAACCGTAAGTAGCTCAAACGCACACACACACACATACACACACACACACACACACACACACACACACACACACACACACACACACACACACACACACACACACACACACAGACCAACAGATCCACATACTCAATAGCAGATATTCATGATAAAACAGTATTGACTCCGCTCCCCTGTCTCACAGTGTTTACTATGGCTTCTGTGGTAAAGGTGGGGATACAGAGTCTGTCTGTGCCTTTCTCTTGGGGGTAAGCATGGTGCTAGGCTAGTGGGAGTACATGCAAATCACCAAGTAGGAGAGACTGCAGTCTGTTTCTGAAAGAGGGAAATGCAGGACATAGGCCACATCTATCTATACATTAGGGCAAATGATAACACAAAAAAAATCATATTGCTTTTATTTTGACAGATATTTTGAGTCACGATTTTTGTGGAAATGGTAGTTTTTGCATTTAACTTTCACTGAAAAAAATATAAAAATGATGATGATGTGATTTTTGTTGGGGTCTGTACCGAGCAAGCATGTTCCCTCACATCTGGAGAATATGATTTTTGGGTCGGGGCATCACTGTAGCACCACAATGCAGTATGTTGTGACACATTTTACCTTTATCAAAAAAAAATTGCAGCTCCTGCGATTTGGATACTGCACTTGGCCATATTGTGATTTCAATAATATTTCGATTAATTGTTAAGCCCTACTATACACACACACACACACACACACACACACACACACACACACACACACACACACACACACATCTACAGCAGAGTAGCAGACTAACCCCTACTCAGGATTAACACCTTGCAGACATGAGAAAGCACTCTGTGTGTGTCTCTGGGGTTTGTAGGGTAATGGTGAGAGGATAGGTGTGTGCCTGTTTGGAGCTATTTCACCTTTAGAGACATGGTGGCTTCCAGGCAACAACATCCCCTGAGGCATTTCACACCCACCATGTGAACAAGTATGCGAGTGCTTACACACACACACACACACACAGAGGAGATGGACCATTTGAGGTTTGGCAGCAGCTCTTTTCTTGCCCTGATTTTTTGAAGGACAGTGAATATCTATACAGGAAGTGGATACTAACTTAATGGATTAGACACATTTATTCAATTACATCTCGTGGTCTTTCTCAGTGGATGGAGTCGCTTAGTTGTCATGGAGATGGTTTAGTTGCTATCATGTGAAATAAGCATGAAATTATGGATATGTGACAACAGTGTGTGTTCATATTGTAACCCCTTGTACCAAGAATGGTCTCTAATGTTGGCCACTAGATGTTGGAACAACAAGTAAGTTGGACCTTCTGTTGAGAATTTCTTTGTCAAGTGGCTGTTTTCCTTTTTGAGAGACATCACAGGTCTTCACTTTTGATTTTCAAACTGGAAACAACTTGGTCACCACATCAAGTTCCTTCTAAACTGAGTTCCTAAGAATCTGGATGAAAAATATGCTACGCAGTTGCAGAGTCATGCTGGTTCAGGAATTTTTAGGGGCTGATGAGTCACATACTCATCTAAACAATCCTCACATTCACATATCCGCCAAGCTCAAACTTGAATAGTATACCAAATGCCTCTGTGATGACATAAAGGCTGATTGTTATGGATGTGAAATTTAGTGTTATGAAGAAACTGGAATTCATCGTATAGCAACATGACATTGTGGCTCACGTCATGTTTTCCAAAATTAGAGGAGAATATCAGTTACTGGCCTACTATATTGTATTGATATCTCTGTCATACTGACACACACTCATAGATGAAGTGTATAGAGTATCATGTTATACCTGAACAGTTCGGCTGGCATTGATATGCTCCTGATGAAGGCGGTCCCATTGCTGGTTATGTTGGTACTGCAAACATGAAGGAAAAAGCATCAGATATCTATCTGCGGACTGGAAGTAAGAGCGTGGACGCGAGGGTGTGATCATGTGTTCGGCCAGATTTCAGCCGTCACCTTCAGTATGTTATCGTGGTGTTTCTGCAGTCTCTCCAGGTCCGTGGGTAGAGCCACTTTAATGAACTTGTGGATCGGTGCCTCCAGGCGCCTCAGTGTCAGCTTGTGGCCTTCCTCTGCCATGTGTCCTGCTGACTGCCAACAGCCAACACCTCTGTGTAACTTAGACACCGCACCTGCTCAGCCTTATCTCTCTGCCCCCACAGACACTGTAAATATCAGCAGAGTATGATTTTGTTAAATACATAAATCAAATTAATAAACTCTGTGACACATTGGAGTCTGCCCACACATCTAAAATTGGCATCTCCATAACATGAACAAATATTTTTTCTTGCCAAAATCCTTCCTCTCTGTGAAAAGAGTAGCTTAAGTATTATATACTGACAGTATGCAAGAGTGTAACAAGAAGTTGTTTAGAAAAGTGGGGTTATTTTTATAAGACGAGGGTTGTCTTGTCTAGTATTGTCTGACCAACAGTTTAAAACCCACAGGTATTCCATTAACACTGATATAAAATAGAGAAAAGCTGCAAATTAGGCGAAAATTAGTGAACACTTTGGTAATTTTGCTTAAAATGAGTAATCAATTATGAAAATAGTTCAGGAATCATTTTTTGTTGGCCAACTACTCAATAAACTGTCTAGAGCTGAAACGATTAGTCGATTAATCTATTAGTTGATCGTCAGAAAAATGCCAAACATTTGATGTTTCCCTCTTCTCAAATGTGAGGATTTAATGTCTTTTCTTTTAATATATGACAGTTAATTTAATATCTTAACATTTCAGACTGTTAAACAAAGCAAGCAATTTGAAGACATCACTGTGGTCTCTGAGAAATTGTGAACACCATTTTTAACATCTTATAGAGAAAGAGAAAGAGAGAACCAAAAGATTAATGGATTAGTCAAGAAAGTTATCAGCAGACTAATCAATGATGGAAAATAATCGTTAGCTGTAGCTCTAAAACCATTACATTTCAGCACAAGTGCGATATGATACATTTAAATGGTTATATGGAGCCAATACAAATATTTACTGAATACAAAATAGGTAACGCTTTCCAGACAAGCCAAGGGTTTTTTAAAGACCATTATACTTTTATGTTTTCGTGATTTCACAGTTGTATAAATGAAAAGGATAACATAATGCCAGTTCAATAATGTGGACAAATACTTGCAGCATATGTAATATTTTACCAATGTTATCCCTTTAAAGCCAATATTACCAGTGAAGTAAACCTGGGCGATATTAGACAGAATGAGGTCCCTTATGAACAGCTCTAACCTATGACAGGAAACAGGTAAACTGATTTTATGTTAACTAAAACTAAAACTAGTTATGAATCCTGAAAGAAAAACTTATATTTGATTTTCGGTCCAGTTTTAGCAGAGTCGTGTTCACAACTCCTGTGCTGCCTTTTGACACTTGAATGTTAAGTGACATACAGCTGCTGGTTATATTAGTCGCTAAATGAATCGACTGGTATGTTTTTAGCCACGATAGCTAACAGCTTGTTGCTAACTCGTTAGACGACGTCAGCTAACTTGTTCATGGAGCCAGAAAACAGTGAAACAAACAGCAGTCTGTCGATCACCGCTCAAGTAAACCAAACTTAATGGACATTTGGCGACACTTACCAGTTAAAATACAATTCAAGGATTTAATTTATATCCGCTAAAACCTGGTGTGAGCGTCCATACTGTTGAGAAAATCAACCATGACATATATTTGCTAATTTGCAGCAACGCTTTCGGGTTGTTTCTGACAGTTTGTTGTTTGTAAACATTTCTCTTCCGAGTGCGTCCGCGAAAAGTCTCCGACCTCAACCAGCGACTCGAACCACTTTCTGTTCCTCATTATGTGTCCCAAGCATAGTATCTTACGGGAAAAGTCACTGTGATATTCCTGAAATAATCTTACACGTATTCAAGGTGTTCATTTCCCGTATTGACTCTATTTAATCGTGTGTATTATACCCAGAAAAGTGGATCATACAAAACAAAGCAGACTTACCGCTGGTCACCAGTCTCTGCTATCACAGTTATCAACATTTAATTTTATATCATTAAAAATTATGTTTACATCATATGGAAATTTAATCACACGAGGTGTTGACATTCTATTCATGTTTGTTTAGAGTTGAGAGGGATTTTTTTTCACACCGAAATCTTAAAATCTGACCTTTTTAGGCAAAACAATGAAACCAAACAAAATTGTAATAAGGGGGATTTACCATTCTGCATCATGAAAGGAGATAAAGGTTACAGAAAACATAATTGAACAGTTACACAAATAAACACTGGGAATTGTTGTGTTTTTTTAACACTCAAGAATATACTGTCAAGGATGTTTGGACTTTTAAAACCTCAATATTTCCAAAATCCTGTCTACAGCCCTGCATGGGGTCATAATTTTCCATAACAGGCATGTGTGACTCTTGATGAATACTGTCGGGGTATTTTTTTTATCATTTGTGGTGACATCTCTCAAAATGTATGGCCTTTCAAAATTCTTTGGAGTCATGATTTGTGATAACCACAGTACACAAGTACTTGCTAAATTAAATGCAGTTGCAAAACATCTGAACTTCTTTATCAGATTACAGGATCTGTTACTCACAGTTTTTCACAAGGGGAACTGAAAACTCAGTGTCAATAAATAACACAGAGCAGCTCATTAATGGTTATTATTACCCAATAAAGGTTGCTGCAAAGAGTTGAGTGATTGCAGCAAGTATAAACAGCATCAAACCTGTGGAAAGAAACATTATGTGTGATATTACATCTTTGCCTGTGTTGAGTTTGGATGTAAGAGGGAGAGAAAATCGGGGTTCCCCCTCCTCTACTCTGAGATCAGTCTGTGTGAGTGGGTCTATTGCATGTTTCCACTTCTCTTCTTTGGCACCTTTTACCTTTGACATTTAGACCAACCCCCCACACACTCTTCCCTCAGCGGATGCTCCAACCGAGGGGCCACAGTGAAACACACAGTCCCCAGCAACAGGGGATTTCCCCTGGTGCTGTACACATGTTGTGCGTGTGAGTGTATGTATGCTTCTGTTTGTGTATGTGTCTGTTTGTCTGTCTGTCCACTTCTAGGGGACTCCCAGAGTTACAGACGGAGGAGGAAGAACAAAGCTGACAGTGAAAGTCTGAACAGCAAATCATCAAAAATGTTTGGGTTTGTGTGTGTGTGTGTGTGTGAGTGTGTGTGTGCGTCAGGCGCATGACTCAGGTGCCATCCGTTTCAGTCTAATCCAGGAAGTTTGTCAGCAGGAGAGGAAGCCAGCAGGGAGCTCCGTTCACTTCTTACCTCCTGCATCTTACTGTTTTTAAAGCAGGTGTGATCAGCACATCCTGATGGCTCAGTGGATAAGACATTTTCATTACAGACATCTTGACTTGTCAAAGTGGGAACAGGTGTTACTAATAACATGAACAATAGCTCAGTTCTATTTAAGTGTCCCAGTAAGCCAGGGCAGTGTGCACAATAACAGGACTCTGAAAGTGAAGCAGCTAAATGTAAATTAGCTAACATTAATTTACATCTGTGCTTTTCCTACTGTGAAATGTCAAAATGTCTTCTGTAAAAAAGGCCCATTCAAATCATAGCCTTCTGTATGTTGTTGTGAGCCTACTGGTCTCTGTGCCAAACACTTTGTCATGTCACAAGTCAATAATGATGACTATATACTGTCAGCAAGAGTTTATCTCACATTATTTACTATATATTTTGTTTTTAAAGAATATATTTGGAGCCTTAAAGTGGCCATTTTACAATTCTGATTGGATTAGGATAAATTATGAATCCCCAGATAGGAAAATAGCTGCTTTGAATGTGTGTGTGTGCATATATATGAGTGTGTGTGTGTGTGTGTGTTTCTTCTAATGGGACCTCTAATTAAGACTCTGTGGGTATCTATCTGTCAGCACTGATCGATTGGCCGGGAGACTGACAGCTCACTGTGTGTGTGCGTGTGTGTGTGTGTGTGCGCGTGTGTTTAAGTCTTCAAGCTGAGCTATCTGCGTCGTGGTCATGTTAATTTTCCTGTCACTCAGAAATGTTGCTGTCGTAGAACAAGGATTATCACATATTCATTTGCACACACATGCGCGCGCACGCACACACACACACACACACACTCACAACTGCTACAAAAATGGTTTGAATGCTCTTTTCCTGCATGCTGATCAAACAAAGAGACATCACAATCCCTGACAGGAGCAGAAGAGAAGGTGTTAGACAGATTTTTGTCTGTCATCACATGCACATAATACCCCCCCCCCCCCCCCCCGTCATGCACACACAGACTTACATGCAGACGAAAACAGTGTTTTTATGGTGTTCGGTTGGCCAGGTCTCTCGTGAAAGAGATTTTAATTTCAATGAGACTTTTTTTTGTTTCAGTTCCTTCAAATTTCTGTCTCATTAGAAAGGGCCAAATGTAAATATCTTGGGATAGAACATTTTGTGTTTTCACATTAGACCTTTTCCACAGCATTTTGAATTGTCATAGCAGGAAAAGCACAGGTGATACTGATAACATTAATGATTCAATTCCATCCAAGTATCCTAGGAAGCCATACTGCTGAACCATCATGCACTACAACAAAGTCATGAATTTGGAAAAACTAAATGGGACTCTTCCATCATTATTGTTATCAGTTGCACCTGTGCTTTTCCTGCTTTGACGTGTCAGAAAGTCTGTTGTTAAAAAGGTCTATTCAGATCTTTTATGGAGTATATACAGAATTGTGTATTTGAAACTTGTATAAAAACTTTACTGTGGTCCTTCTCAAACAGAAAGAGAGAGCTGTTCACAATTTCACTACCACAGTTACTATCAATCACCTGGCTGTCTGAGAGAGAGAGAGAGAGAGAGAGAGAGTGTATGTGTGTGTGAGTGTGTGAGTGATGGCAGTGACAGTATAGACGGCATGTGCTGTGAAATGTCACTGCGGCGATCGATGGTGTTTAACGAGGCTGGAGGCTGATCTGGACCTCATGCTAACATGAAGCTCTCCTCTCCTCCCTCTTCCTCCCCTCCTCACTCTCCTAATCCCCCTTTACTCTCTGTGAGAGCCCTAGGGTCCCTCGGGAGGAAGACGAAGCCTTTTACCTGTCAAGAGGCTTATGTGTCTGACTAAACACACACACATGTGTGGACAGAGAGTGCATACATTCTGTATATCAGCTCAAATTTGGTCTGTTTACTTTCAGAAGTCTTGAAAACACTGAGATGTTTTTTTGCATTATGTGTGAAAGAGTAGATTAATTGAAACAGTGTAGGGGAAAGTCCCTGCAAGTTTCGAATGCAGATAGTACAACCCTCAAACAACAGGACCAACTATTTTTTCAACCCCCAGGAATGCTGGCCAATGCGACAGCAGTGAGATTTACAACATCCTGCAAACTGCAGCGATCGAGATAAGAAGACCCCTTCTTTCCAACATAACCACTAAACCAGACCACTGACCCAAACCACCTTTGATCCTTCAAGGTCTGCAAGAACCAGCAAGATGGCAAGACCAATTCACACCTCAATGTGAGGTGTTAGCACAACTTGGATAAACATCCCCCACCACTGGCTATTATAATTCACCTCTAAGAGACAGTCACCCACAGAGACTAACTGGCATCAACTTGAATCCCACAGTGAACTCTGATTTTCAGGACTTGAATAACCAAAGAACTGATCACTGTATTTTGTATAAAGATAATTAATATAGTGTATTAGTATGTGTGTGTATATAACAATAGGTGTTTGCTTTAGTTAGACTTTTATGCCACTGCCTTTAAGCTAAGAAGTGTACCACTAACATTTATTCCATCACCTTTGATAACACTAATAACATGTTTAGTACCACTCTCTCACATGCTAAAGCTACTATCAAAAATGCAAAATTAGAAATCATGCAATAGTTAAATTGTAACAATTTTGATTAAATGATTCAGCATTCAGGAGTTGAACCCGCCTGTCTATGGACAGGAGGGGACTGACTCTGCCCCCCCAGAACTCTGCAACCCCTGTGATTGGCCAGGATGCATCTTCTGGGCGGGCAAACTGAAACTTTGAAATAATTTCTTGTCTGAGAAATCAGTTTTCTTGCCCTTGCTTCTTGCCCTTGCTTTTTGCCATGCCGGTTGAATGCTTGCTTTTTGCTCATCAAAGATGTGATTCAGAGCAATAGGAGGTGAAACCTCAAAATCTAGAGTCATGAGTTAAGAATCTAAACTAGGAGAGCATAAACCAGGAGCTCTCTTTCACTGGGAGCTTTTCAAATCCGGACTGGCTGACTTACTCATCATTACAAGATCCAGACTCCAACTTCTCAACCCAGCACATCAAACTCCATTCTCAAAGAGAAGCCACCCCAGGGAACAAGCAAGTATTTCTACAAAACCTTCATCAACTTGCTTAAACCCTGGTGCTTTCATAATTTGTAGCTTCAATTGGCACTTCAGAGCTAAGCTGTTGTACCGTTGATTTGATTTGTTCCTTCTAAGGTAACAGTCATCTCATCTGTTTATCAGGGCTCTCATACCAGCGACACAATAGATAACTGCATTATGCACTCGAATCATTCACTAACCATACCCTTGTGTACCAGTTTCCTCTTTCACTCTTGTGTCTCGTTGGTTATATGTTGTAGTGTTCAGTAATTGCAGTTGTCATAATAATAATAAATGTGTACTAAAACTGAACTTGGTGTTTTCTTGTGTTGCATCTCAGTCACTTAACCTTAAAAGAACTTATACCCTTTCAAAATCATGATTAAGATGAATAACAATCATAATTCTAATTGACCTCTATTGTGTGGCCAACAAAGAGGACTATTTCCCTATTATTATACCTACTCTCATATGGGTTATGTCACCGGACAAATAATTTCATATTTGAGTCATGTACAATAATAATTCATAATTCCCCCATAAAATAATAAAACTATTTGAGTGCACAAATTCCTACAACAATTAAAACACAGGACACAGTCAGTCAGAATAATCAGAACTAGTTTATGATTTCAAAGTGCTGAACAGAAAAATCCAGTGAACCAAAGAGGAAGAAAAAAAATAATCGAACAGGAAACTCAAACCAAAGAAGAACATTGAAAAAACAGCAACTTTTTTTCTTTTTTGTTTCTCTTCTTCAAAAAACAATGCACAACTTGTACCACAATATTTGAAAAAGCTAAAAACACTTCAAAATATTAGTTTTGTATATATATATATATATATATATTTATATTTATATTTATATCTATATAATTTGCTTTTTTCATATTTCAAACTGCTGCCATGAGTGTGTGAGTGGGTGGTGGAGGCCCAGGGAGATCCCCGTAGAGCCGCAGTCTGAGACACAAACACAGGTCGAGCTGTTTTGACAGGCTATGGCAGCTCTTGACAGCTTATAACACACCATGCATATGATCCTGGCTTCTCTAAGCGTACACACAAAAACAGTATGCAACCGTTATCCGTCACACTCTCACCAGCCCAGTATCACGCAGCCTCCATAAAAGAAACAAATAGAAAAAAGAGCATGACTGCGGAATGTTTCACCCCTGGACGTACAGCTATCTGTCGAGCACCCTCCTCTCCCCTGACTCCCCGCCATCCCCCGGGGGGGAGCAGGTAGGGTGTGTGTCTGTGCTTCTAGCCCTTCTCAGGGTGTAAGTGCTTCAAAAGCCAAATTCTGCCCAATGTTCATTCCTCCATACTCCTACTCGACCTATAATTTCAAAAGGAGTTACTAAAAAAACAAACATTCTAGAGAAAAGTTCAAGTCTGGGTGACTCAGTCATCAATCGTTAGTGCACAGTATCTCCTCTGCTGTCTAAAACCAGACGGAGACTGCCTCTTTCTCTCTTTTAACTACTGACAGTACAGATCAAGTCTTTGTATTAAAATAATTTAGAGTTTGAAATTAAACTGTTCCTTCTCCGTCTCGTCCTTTTGTGATGAGATAGCACTTAAGAAATTGCACTTGGAATCAAGAGCCCAACTCAACAGCCACTTCCATGTGTTTATGAAATATCTGCTTTGTGACGTTTCTGCGCATCAATGCTTACATGTGCGCAAGCTGTCTGACCTCTGACATTTCAGTATGAAAATGCCCCCTTCCTCCTTTCGGTAGGAGGAACTAGAATACACAGCCACTTGTGTTTCAGTGGGACATCATCGGGTTTTTTGAAAACATTCGCCTACACTGACACCTCCCCTTCCCTCTTACTAAAAAGAAGTCCTCACACTGGATGAGTCAGGCCAAAACACAGATAAACAGTATCATAAATCTTTTTTTTGCTGGATGAGATGCCACCCAGACGGAGAGAGGACAGTAAAAAAGTCATTTTTTTCCCCGTCGTCCATCTCAGCCTCATCATCCTCCCCCTACAGGAGAAAAACAGGAGGATCAAATAAAAAGTGGTAAAGCGTTTGAGTAATTGTCTTTTATACTGGTGAAAAGCGTTTAGTTGGTTGTCCGTTTGAGTGAAAGGCGTTTTTCAATTGGTTGTCCCATTGAGTGAAAAGCATTTGATTGGCTCTCTCTGCTCTGCATCAGTCAGAAGGGAGTGAGTCTCTCTTCTGAATGTGTGTGCATGCTCCTGGGATGGGGGGGGGAGGCCTGAACAGGACGTGACGCGGGTTTCTCTCAGTGCGGTCAGCCCGGGCCATCAGTAGGGCAGAGTGTCCAGGAACCTATCAATCAACGGTGGGGGTGGTACCAGGTCCTCCAGCTTCAGGTAGAAGATTCGTTGAAGGCCCTGGGTCCTCTGGGAACGGAGTTCTGCCCTTAAACCCAGAATACGACTCAGAGGGGGCGCAGCCTTGGACGAGGAGGAAGAAGGGCCGCAGCCCAGGTGGTCTCTGAGACAACAAATCACTTTATTCTGCAGCTCTTCCACCCGCTTTGAGTCCTTCAGACCTGGGACTTGCTCTGTAGATAGACAGACAGACAGAGACGTTAGGAGAATAATTCATTAAACGGCAAAAATTAAGTCAGTGGAAAAAAAGAAATACACACACACACATACATCAGAGCTCATTCAGCTGAAAGAGCATTAGCTACATCTTCTTTTATATTGAATTCCACCTCATTAGCCTGTATGGCTCATGTTCTTAACAGGCCTTAACCTGTCTCACTCACTACAGATCAATACACAGTCTAACCTAATAAGCCCGCTGCACACTGTGTACAAACACACACACACACAATGTATACATATAAACATTTGAGAGCACACACACACACGGACACACACACTCCCTACAATTTAAGACATTGACAGAAACAAAAGTGCTCAACAATTAGCTGATTATTCGGCCCTGTGAGCAGCCAAATGAAATTAGAAACACACACGCACATGCACACACACACACACACTGCTGCCCATAGCAACTCCAGTGGCACCCGTACTAGGCTTAATGTGACACTAACTCATTCTGCAGAGAACAGGGTGTCCACCCCCCCCCCCCCCCCCCCCTCAAACACACACACACACACACACACACACGCACACAAGCCAGTCCGTGCTGCAGGGAAGCTGTCACAAAGACCAGTCTCACTTTGAGGTATCCATTATCTGAAGCTTATTTATTGTTTGTTTATGTGACTCTTTTGTTTGTTCTGTGTTTGCTGCTGCAGACTGCTGCAGTCACTCCAGCCCTCCTTTCACCGCGGCTTTCAGACCTCTTACACACTCTTGCCTCCCTCTCTCCCCGCTCTCCCTGTCCCTACTTTCTCTATGTGCGCGAGCTCCTGGGGAGGGATCGATGGCTGCCTTTCTACACAGGCCACTCTGAAGTGGTCGATCGCCTGGTGGCTCTGGCAGCTCTGTCGTGGCAGTGTGCTGTGTGCTTTGCCGAGGTGGCAGAGCGCCACTGAGAACAGCGCAGACGCCATTCCAGAGCTGTGCTCCATGGTGGGTTGGTCGATCAGGCACAGAGTTAAGTGCTCCCCCAGAGAGTGAGGATGGGGTTGGAGGGCTTAGACAGAGGAAGAGGAGGTGGAGGAAGAGGAGGAGGAGTTGGTGGCGGGGGCAGGGTGAGGTAAGGAAGCTAAGTGTAGGGGGAGGGGTGTTTTATCCGCTACACATTTATGTACAGATTCAGACTCTGACGTGAAGGTATTAATAAAATGAAATGTGAACACTTAATTGCACGGACGTCCTCTGTTAGCTTAGGCCACATTTGTAATTTACTACTTCTAATGCATTTCCAATGTACTTGACAATGTACAGACAGCTAATTCCCTGTCTCTTCTGATGTGTCTTGGACGTGTGCGCACAGAGAAAGCTGTGACTCTCCTCCATTTTTCACACATGCACACTGATTAGAGGGCCAGGTGTGTGGCAGGTGCAGCAGGTGCTTCTGGGTATTGGGTTCTTCTTTCAGGCAGAGATGTGTGAGAGCAGGCGTGCACATGTGTGTCTTTGAGCGTATATGTGACGTTAGTGGATGTATCCACCTGATCACTGTCACACTGAATTACCAGCAGGCAAATCTCTGGACAAAGAGGAGGAGGTGGTGAAAGGAGGATTTGTATTCTTATATTTACGTAAAAGCCGCTTGCATGATAGACAATGTTTGTGTGTAGCAGAGAGGGGCAGCTGTGTGTCGAAAGACAGTATGAAGACTATGAAAACCAGCTGCTAGTTTTGTTCATAAAATACATTAACATCTTCTAAGTTTATTTTCTCATTACAGTAATTTTGATATCTTAAATCTGATGTTATTTGCTTGTGTTTTTACCTGTGAGCAACACCAGGGCAGCCAGGCAGGCGAAAGCAGAGGCATCCAGGTTTAGGCTCTGGAGGTGGGTGGAGAAGTCCCGAATGGAGTCCAGCCACTCTCCAAACCCACGAAGGCACTGGAACCTGTGCAGCACCAAACCGTTGCAGAACACTAGTTTATCCTCTGACAGCATCGACCTGAGAGAGACAGCGAGAGAGACAGAGAGAGGGGGGAAAAGAGAAGGGTTAGTTTTATGAATCTCTTTGAAATCTCTATTTTCATTTAGATCTCTCTTGCAATGAAATGCTGCATTTTCCCTCATGTATTGTAAATATGGCTTGGGATACTGGGGTAAGGAAACAATTACAATAAAAACAATGAGAAAACCTGGCAGTACTGTATGTGCGCTCACACACAAACAGGACACACATCAAACACAGGCATGCAGCTGATTAAGGTTGTGTTTTCCAAATTATAGCATTTTAAAACATTCCTGCATTTCCTTTTGGCAGGGTGGGGTGAAGGGTTAGGGCAGAGGGCTGCTGTGTGTTGTGTGCATTTGCAGATGGGTAAACTGTTATAGCTTTAATGTGCCCAGGCTGCGGTGTGCAGTGGAAACACAAAGCCTTAATGAGGAAATGAAAAGGCTTCTCAGATGTATTTAACCATCAGTTACTCACGACACATAAACCATCCCACTCCTTTACCATCAAGCAGAGTGGGAGAGACAGAGCAGTGAATGAGGGAGAGCTATGACTGGTCTTTATTAGTGCCTGACAGAAGAGCATGGCTTCCTTCATATTAAGTGCCTTTGTAAGTAAATCCTGAAACAGAGAGCTGGTTCAGTGCTGGTGGGAAGATCTCAAGAAGACAACAAAGGAAGCCAAGACAAAGATGGGCAAAGCAGGACAAGAGCAGTAAGTGCTGGGAAAACAGCTGATGGTGAGTAGCCTATAGAAACAGAGAGGGGGGGGGGGTTGAGGGTGGGGGATGAGGGAAAAAATGGGAAGCCTCAAATTACACCCTGCACAAACATTGGTTTAGCAGTTATGAGGAGAAGATGAAATACCATTTGTGTCTAATTATCCTCGCTGCAGTTTAAAAGAAGTGCTCCACCCACTCTCAGCAGAACACATGCACACAGATGCTTGCACATCATCAATCATACATAAAAAACACCTTCCACCTCTCCAGAACGGTCAACCATGAGCTGGAGAGAAGGGACAAAGATGCAGGAGTAGGGGCGGGAAGAGACGCAGGTGTTGGGGGAGGGTGGAGGGGGTCATCACCTGTTGGTGAGGAAGGAGACTGAATTTCTTGCTCACTTCGGACACCTTTAGAAACCTGATTCCTTGACTTCTCATATAGTTTTTTACAGTAATGATTTAAACCCTGAAACTCTTAAAGGTTGTATACTACTACATATATTCTTGATCTGCCTGTTACTCTAGTGCCATTGTTTTTATGGCTGCATTAGTCTTTATCAGTGTAAAAAGCCTTAATGTCTCTTGCATCTTTTATAAATTTCTATGAAATCTAGTATTAAATATTCAGTATATTTGAAATTTCTAAAAAAACAAACGAAGTTTTGCTTGGTAAGATGATGTGACAGGTTAATGCAGGAAGGTAGAATAGATTTAATCTTCTAAACAAAATTCTGGAGTTGTCAAAAAAGTAGAATATATTAAGTACCGCAAACCTTGTTATAGAATAAAAAATTAAACCATGAGTGTAATGCAATGTCTGTGATTCTTAGCTGACAGGGTCTGCGTTGTCCAGATTAGGTTAATCATATCCATCTGGTACAATAAGCAGGTTAAAATCAATGCTAAGAGTTATTTCAAAATACTATTTGATCTATGTCGGATAGTAAGACATGAGCGAAACTACACAGACAGGCTGGCAGACAAGCAGCCAGGCAGATCCACACACACATACACACAGTTATACACAGCTGGATGTCTGCCACACATTCCACTCACCCCTGACTACACTGTCACCACGGTAATCAACCAATAACCACAGAAACTGTTTGGTAACGCGGGTGCTTACAGCAATGCCGGCCCAGAAGAGCAGAGCAAATTTACTCTACACACACTGAGCACACACAAACACAACACACACACACACACACTCATAAGCATACAGACGTACGCTTGCACAGGGGTCTGCAAGGCATCTGAGTTCAACACCGGGTCAATGCAGGGCCGCGTCGACAATGAGATGGAAGCGTGGACCGCATCCCTCGCTCTCACGGAAGAGAAGAGAAAGTAAGACAGTGCTGTGTTTGTGTGTGTTTTCCTCTGTGCCGTGGGAGTTTGGCTGATGGGAGGATGAGCAGTGTGCGTGAGCATGTGTGTGTGTTTGATAGAGGGCCCTATGAGTCCACTGTTTAGCGTGAGTCAGAGTCCCATCCTGATCCCTCTCCTGCTGGGACTGTGATGCCACCACCCATCCTCTACCCACCCTGCACCTGGACTTACATTGGGCGGAGGAGAGAAAGTTGGGATTCTACATCATCAGTGTGTGTGTGTGTTTGGGTGAGTAAGTGCGCTTGTGTGTGTGTGTGTGTGTGACTGTGTTGGTTTTCTGCCCTAGACGACAGCCCAGACAAAAGGATGAGCTTGTAGCCCTCCTCCCCCCCCTTTCCCCATAAATTTAACCAGCCACATGCCTTACAAGAGCAGGCCGGTAACCCAGGGCAATTCTGAGGCAAAGATGGGCCGGGGCAGTCATAATGGCACCACAGGTATCCACGAGCGAGGCACACACACACACATGCTCACACACACACACACATACACTGGGCGTGGGCGCATGAGAGGTAAATAAAGTCAATTCCCTTTTTATTTCAGTCGACTGAATTAAATATGTATTCCTTTCCCTAACAGCCCTTTTTTCAGTTTCTCAGCTGAGCTTTCAGATGGAATTGATCCTGTCAAATCACACAGTTCACAATGTTAGCACAGTTTTAGCCCCGCAGAACACACACAGAGCTCTCTGTGCGTCAGATATCAGGCGAACGGAGCGGAACTCTGTGGGTGTAGCTGCTGTCATAGCTACAGACTCCATTCATAATTTGGTTCGTATGGCGATTACTCAGCTCCACTCCTCCTACTCTGGAGATACACCAACACAGCAGCACACAGCTTTGCCAGCACAGTTACACGCTGTACTGTACTGTTGCTATGATGCCAAATTAAGTTACGCTGCTGATAAAGTCAAAGGTGTGGAAGAAGAAATCCATAACATTTTAGAGGTGGAGACTTTTTAAATTAAAAGTGTTAAAGTTCTTATCCTGCATGCCAATTATTAATCAAACTTTTCCTTCGCCATTAGTTTGATCTGCATCTCCTTCTCACCTGTGAGCCAATCGCAAGACAAACAGCTCCAGGAAGGCAGAGTCTATGAGCAGGTTCTGATCATCGCGCTGGAGCTCGGAGAACCCAGGCAGCCGGTCAGCCCAGCACCGCGTGGTCTCCATCGAGACAGTGAGCAGCCTGTAGAAGAGCTGGATGTGCTCGGCATCCGAAGAGGAGGTGGGAGGGTCGGCAGCGCTGAACTGTGGCGTCAGAGAGAAAGGCGCAGAAAGAGAGATTAAACTCATGTTTCTCACTGGACTAAAATACAATTAGTTGGGGTGTGTGTGTGGGGAGGGGGCGTGGGGGGGTTTACCTGGCTGTAGTCGAGGTCACGGGGCGTGCAGTGGGAATAAGCCCTGAGCAGAGCAGAGAGCAGGCTGAGGGGTGGAGAAGGAGGAGACGCCTCTGTCTGCAGGGGGCTCTTTGGTTTGGAAGGCAGACGTCCTCGGCGCCCCTTCAAGCTATCAGTACGCACCACTGTAAACCAGAGAAAGAGACAATAATGAAGAGGTTGTTCAGCCGAATCTGGTAGTATTTACGCAGCATGCATAAAGAACTTCTATTCTCTAACTGATAAGCTTGTTATCAGTATTTTACAGCGGTGGGAATAAGACTGAAAGGAGGCATTTTGCACAGGAACAATCCCACAATCCCTTACACAGGAGGCCACTAGCCAGCAGATGGCAGTGGAGTTGTTCTAGGAGCTGTAGAAGTGTTAACGGGGATATTGAAGCGTAATTGTGTGTGTGTCTGTGTGTGTGTGGTGTGGGGGGTTGTTTGCATTTAGTGTGGGTGGGGATATTACATGACACTAGTGAGACAGGTGAGAAACCACAAGGAAATTAGGGCAGTATGAGTACCACGCTTGATTCTACACATCAGCAAAACGTCATTGCTGTCACACCTGATGACACAAACGGAGAGATGCAAAGTGTGAGAAAATGAGAAGAGGACGATCACCTTTGAGTCTCTTTCAAACCATCCCAGTTTTAGAGGTTTAAAAGCTGAAGGCTACTAACTGGCGAGCTGTACTTTCTACATTTCTTCCTCCACCTGAGAGAAGAGTCACTGTTTTGTAGATGTGTGTGATGCTGCCACAGGCCAGGTCATTACCGGCCAATTAAACCCCTGATTGCGGAGACAAACTTTACCATTATGGGCTGTAGGTCAGATGTGTGACCGTGTGTATGTTCTTGGGTGCTTGAGTCTTACCTTCCTTTACCATCCCGACGCTCAGACACTTCTGGAAGCGGCAGTACTGGCAGCGGTTGCGTCTCCTCTTGTCCACAGGACAGTTCTTACTGGCCAGACACACATACTTGGCGTTTTTCTGCACGGTGCGCTGCAGAGAGAAGAAACAAGCATACCGATAATCAGCCTCCAAACACAATCAACCACCTAATATTTGATTTGTTTAATTCAATTTTTTTCTTCCCCATCAAAGAATGAAAGCAGAAGCTCGCCGGTCAGATTTTAATTACGCGCTGAAAGGCGGCGGTGACATCAGTATAATTAGATAAAATTAATTTTCCAACAAGCCTCGCCTGCAGGAGGGACAATTTTATTAGCGCCGGAGCTGACAATGGAGACCGAGCGCGTGGCGTGCTGAGGAGGGTCCCGCGAGACAGCTGGGGACAGCGGCCGCAAGAGCTGCGTGATCAGATTGTTTGTGAAGCTCGCGGGTCAGCTCGTGGCACCTCCGGGGCCTCGCGCATCGCGCCTCTCTCAATGGGCCCCGCGGGAGCTGTTTTCTCCTCGGCTGGCTCGCGCGATTATTACTGACCTTATTAAAATGAAATCAGGAACGGGCCACGTGGGGGCCGGGTGCGCTCCCCGCGCGGATGAAAGACAATAATAACAGAAATGGTAGCAAATGCCTATCCCCCTTCGCGTGCGCGCGCGCGCGCAACAAAGGGCCAATCTTGCACGTTTGGATCTATGTAAAGTTGTGTATAAAGTCAATTGCTCTCTAGATGGAAAAGTGATCCAATGATTCAATGAAAGCAGAATTAGAGAAATTCCCACAGTTAGACATTAGCTGCAGTTTATTCATTCAATATAGTGCAGTCTTTGTGAGAATGCAGATATGTCTACTTAAAGTAAGCAGTTATTATTCTCAAAATAAACAAACCACAGATCTATATTATTACTTTTGTGTAACTGAGTGGGGCCTGTTGCCAATCTTTCCAGGCGTCATTAAAACTCTTGGGAAAGCCCTTGCCTGGGGTGCAAATCTGGTACACCAAAACTATTACATTTGCAAAAAATTACAGCGACGCTATAATAAATGTCAAGCGTTTTATAAGCTGTCAAGCCGTGACTCCAGTAAGACAGCACAAGAACAAACTGTAAATTAAAACAAACGGAACACAGAGAAAGTGTCGCGGCTTCCCCTCTTCTTTAACGCCTCTAAAACACATCAAAACAAATAACTCCAATTAGGAACCCCTCGCGCCACACATGCCCGTGCCCCCGGGAGACCAATAACACACCAATTATTCCATATGCTCCGGCGCGAGTGCGGAACTGGCGCGTAATGGGTGCCAGCGCAGGATGAGAGTCGTTGCCATGGCACCGCAGATCGCTGTGAATGTCTCCCTCTCATCCTTTCAATGGTCAGTGACCCGTGCGCGCGGGGATAAGTTAGTTATGGTCATTAATGTAGTTGAGGGAAAATAGCATCCGTTTAGTGGGAGTCCGACCTGAACATAAAACTGCATGAGAGGCTGAAACGACGCTCAAATCAAACCTCTACATGTCAACATTTAGACTCAACAACACTGCAGCAAGACCAGCATAAAGTTTACACACATGTTAACCATGTTTTAATAAGCACGTCTATGTTGTACAACAGGTCTGTCAGCTTTGGAAAATTGATTTGTTAATGCTTTATTATGGAGTTAAGGATATCTGTGATTCATTTTCTTCAAACTAAATCGTTTGCAGGATGAGTTCATGTTTTCCTGCAGTATATTGGAAGTGGAGGTTAAACGGGTGTAAGCTGAGCTGACCCTGGTGGTTGGCTGAGGGGGAAGTTCTTCCCTTCAGTGACCTCAGGGTCTAATTTATAAGATAGCGGCTTCCAAGAAAAGCCTGAGTTTGAAATCAGTTAAAGGTCTGATAAATTAAGCTCTCATGAGTGAGTGCCGCTGTCTCCTACTGTCTCCTGTTTCTCCTACTCCTGCTCTGTGTGTGTGTGTGTGTGTGTGTGTGTGTGTGTGTGTGAGAGAGAGAGAGAGAGAGATTGGGACTCTTGTGACTTTGCGTCTCAGCAGAGACACTACATATCAGAGCTAATACTGTGTAACTAACTAGTCTCTGATACTCATCAATGGGATACCTCCATATGTATGCAGGTGGACACACATACATACATACACACACACACACACACACACACACACACACACACACACACACACACACACACACACAGATCAAATTATCTCAATGTGATTATCAAATCTGTAGATCCCTCTTGTGCTCTGTGCATTGCCTGCCTATTTGAGGCCAGGCTAAGTGTGTGTGTCAGTATATAAAAAGACAAGTTTTAAATTTGTTCTGAATCTGATCACTATTATTAACTGAAATTTTTGGGTGACAGTTTTTATGGGAAAAGACTTGATTTAAGTGGAAAAAAGTCGCTATAAATGTTAAGGAATGAGTTATAGGCACTAAAAGAGCATTCACAAATGAAGAGCATACTGAAGCCCACGCGCTGTAGGTGTTGTGGGGGCTTGATGGAGGCATGCAGAGGCAGATTCCTGACATGTAACATGTGCTAATAGCCTTGGCTTAAATTAAAACCCTTTAGGGACTTTGTTCCCCCTCCTCCTCCCTCTGTCTCCTCTATCCCCTCCTCTCCTCTGCTTCTTAATCAGGGGCAATCAGACCTCTCTTCTCTCTGCCTGTCAAGTTTATATGACTGCCTCTGCGCTGGTATTTCTCTGCATGAATGTGCAAGAAAGGTTTTATAATAAAAGTGGACTTATGTTGGTATCTGTGAGCTGAGGTTATTGTTTCTAATACAGAAATAACTTTTGTCATGTGAAGTCCTCATGGAGCTTTAACATATGTTTGTGTACAGTATGTGCATGAGTGTATTGATCTAGTTGTCTTTTTTTCCCCCTCAAATGGGCTAATTTAATTAACTTATATGTATCATGTTTGCATTTAAGTGATAAGGACATCTTTATGCTGCCAACCTGCCTTTTTTTCCAGTCTTCTTTCACCACTGAAATGCCACCTCAATCTCTTTATGACTGACATGGAATGCAAGCATGGAAAATAAAAAACGCGTGCATTAAACTGAGCTGAACGTGTATCTTCGCTGATAAAATCACAGCTAAAGTAACACACTGGTTAGGACTCTGGCTCCATAAAAACAGATAAATTTTAAATATTTGTTTTTGTTTCTCGCATAATGCTTGTATTATACTAACAGCTGAGATCTAGTATTTAATTTTAAAATTCTGAATAGATTCACTGAATTAATGGAAACCAGTGAATGGACCACATTATTCTGCCAAAATAATAAACACACGGGAAAATAACAACTTGCTTAAGAGCTAAAATTAATTAATAGTGAAAATGTGTTTCAAATTGCACTAATGAAATAACAATAATTTACAGCAAGCCTCTGCTGTGGTTTAATGTGTAATAACTATTCAGGTATAATTAAATATAATCAGGAAAGTATTTTTAGGGGACAATAAAACCATCAGGATAATGGAGGGAAGTGTGCCTGATAATATGAATATGAAAAAGAGCAGCTGTGTGAAATGCATGTTTTAGTTTTTGCGGTTGCATCCTGGATTCCTGCGTGTAGCAGACTGAAAAATATGTACATGCTACTGTCTGAAAAAATATGTTTTTCTGTGTGTGTCTTTGTGTGCACATTTGTATATGTGTGTGTGTGTGTGTGTGTGTGTGTGTGCATATGGTTGGTTGCATCTGCATGTTTGTGCAAAGGAAACATAGTGAGGTTTGACAAGCTGTGTAGCTGCAGCAGGCAGACAGCCCGCGGCCTCCTGCCACCAGACGCTGCTTTCATTAATTACTAAATAAAAACAAATCGTGAAACTAATTGAAAAGAAGGATAATTCATTTCCACCTACCAGAGGCATTATTCAATTACCTCTGTGTTTGCACCCTCCTTCTTGCTCTGTCTCTTAATTTCTCTCTCTTGTCTCGTGCAACCAATAGAATGCTTAACAAGTATACAAGGAAATGTTGTAATCCAAAAAAACTTTGCACAAAAACTACTCCGATGTCACCGAATGTAAAAAAAAAAAAAAGAAAAAAAGCTTCAAATAGCTCACATATTTCAGAGAAATTGGTTTGATATAACCACTATATATTATGTTTTGACTTATACAAGGAAAATGAAAATCTGTCTGACTAAAAACTGGCTTTTGGTGATATTTAACTATGAATTAGTGTGTGTGAGCACGTGTGTGGTAACATGGGATGTGAGACAATGGGTTGAGAAGTGATAGATTGAATCATCTGACGGACCAAATCTCAAACTGACTCATATCGTCCCAAGTATTATGTCAGAGAATTGTGGTCAATTTCGTGGCCGCTGATTCACAAGAAACACGCTCAAAGGAAACTTTGATTTCAAGGTGGATTCCTTTTCCACTGCTCTCTCATGGCACTTTATTTCTGAGTGGCTGAGCATCAAGCGTGGAGGGCAATTTTCCCTGGATGTTTCAGAGAAAGTATTTTTTTTTTTTTATCATCCTGTGTTCTCACGTAACACAAGCAGTCTACACACATACACACAGACCGTTCATACGCACACTTTGGCCACTTGGTTGCTGGGAGAGACGACCCCTGTGGGTGTGTTGTGCTTTCATAATGACTCTAAAGACGATTTAGAGCATGCAGAGTGGGGTGCAGAGTGGGAGCGAGACAAATGCAAGAAAATTGTTTCAAATGAAATACGTCAGTCAGTTTTCTGCTTGTTCACAGCTAATGGAGTGATATGTTAAGGTGGAATATCAGTTATGAACGTGATTGAGTGCGTCTGTTGGTGGGATTTAGTTCAGAAACAACAGGAGACATTAAGAGACTTTTAGGAATATAAAGAAGAGGAGGTTGAGGGGTTGACTGTCACTTATTGGTTTAAGGGTTTCTTACCTTGAAGAAGCCCTTGCAGCCCTCACAAGTGCGTACGCCGTAGTGCTGGCAGGCCGCGTTGTCCCCACACACTGCGCAGGTGCCCTCTCCTTGGGGGCCACGAGGGGGAGGCGAGGGCAGGCTGTCCCCTAGTAGGGGGCCACAGGGCCTGAGAGCCAGGGAGCGGAAGGCGAGGCTGCTGCTGCCGGCCCCGCAGTGCAGCTGGTACATTGGCTGCTCCAGAGGTGGACCATGAGGATGGGAGACAGTGGAGGATGAGGATGAGGAAGAGGATGAGGTGCGAACCAGTCCTCCTCCCAGACTCTCATAGCCACCGCCGCTGCCGCCGCTGTGGGGCGGTGAGTGCTGGTAGAAGTGTGGAAAGCGGGGCGACTTGAGGCCCGTCTCCAGGCTGGAGCCCAGAGAGTGGGGGTGTGACGGAGGGGCCAGGGAGTGCTCCTCCCACAGGAAGGAGGTGCCAGGCTGGGGCGGCAGGGATGGGGTTGTGGGGGTGGAGGGGGGAGACTGTTTAAAGTACATAGTGGAGGAGGACATGGCCTCCAGCGGCGGAGCAGTCGGGTAGCTCTCCTCCTCTTTTTTGATGGTGGGCCTGTGTGCGGGCATCTGGTAGAGGCAGGAGGACTTGGGCTCGTAGCTCCCCTCCACAAAGACGTTGAAACTGGGTAGGGAGGTGGTGGCGGCAGCGGAGATCTCACCGCCGCCCAGGTCCAACTTGGTGTAGTCAGGGGTCATGAGATCAGAGCTGTAGCTGTCGCCCTGGTAACTGAAGGACTGGCCGGAGTAGGCTGAGCCTGGTGGGGCGGGCCCGTACTGAGCCTGCACACAGGGCATGTCTGCCAGGGAAACAGAGCACACACGTAGGTTAGAGCCGCGTGGCACATCAGACCACATCTGTTCCAAAAACCTTTCACTCAAAAAGCATTTTTAATGTTAGTAGAGTACAGCTGTACACCAGCAATCATTAGTCAGTAAAGGAAACTTGACATAGAAGTTAATCCCTGATTTGAACAGAGAAGCAGGACTTCAAGAAGGAGATTGGCCACAGAAGCACAGTACAGGTCCGACCCTACGATGAATCTATGGGATAAAGGGACTAATGGAGGCGCATGCACACAAGGGCAGTGCTGAACAGGCTCAACAATTAAACAGTGATGATGTAAAAAAAACTCTGCACAGCTCTATTGGAACAGGCAGTTGATTCAGCTCTTGAGGTGTCAGAGATTTTTGCGATGTTCTGAAACTTTTCTGAACGCACCTTTCTGTTTACATTGAGTAAGAAATGTGAAGATTTGAATAAATCTTTTTCACTTCTTGCGCTTCATCAAGGAGGCGTAGTAGAGATATTTGGAGCCTACACACACAGCCTCAAACACTGCTGATTCTCCCACAGTTAGTTCAGTTAAAGAAGGTGCACAATTTGGAGGCAAAGCAGTCAAAGCAACAACCAAGTATGTGTGACTAGTATGTGTGTCTGTGTGTGTGCATGTATGTGTGCGTGTGTGTGTGTGTGTGTGTGTGTGTGTGTGTGTGTGTGTGTGTGTGTGTGTGTGTGTGTGTGTGTGCACTCCGGTTAGTCAGATGGCAAAGCAGATGAGATAGCATTAAATAATAATGGAACCCCATGGTGGTGCTAGATGTTTACTGAACAAACCACACACACACACACACACACACACACACACACACACACACACACACACACACACACACACACACACACACACACACACACTGACAAATGCAACACACACGCACACACAGACACAGATATTTCCTTTAAGTGCTGCAGACGCCAGTCGGATGTCTTGAGTTTTCTCCCTGATTTGATTCTGACAGTCAAAGCAGCAGGCCACCTCATCATCATATGTGTGTGTGTGTGTGTGTGTGTGTGTGTGTGTGTGTGTGTGTGTGTGTGTGTGTGTGGACTATATGGTCTTGCCTTATCAAACTCCTGACGTAATATACTCCACCTGCGTTTGAGCGTGCACGTGTACGCGTGTGTGTGCACGATGTGTGTGTGTGTGTGTGTGTGCGCGCGCGCACAATGAGTGTGTGCGGGCTTAATCAGTCGTGAGTGTCAGCACAGCCAGGGTTTGTGGTGTTTGCTCGCCGCTCCCGAGCAGGGAACTGTCAACACAGCGCTGCTCCCATTGACGCCCAGCATGCGCGCTCTCTGCCGTAATCGCCCCCGTTCCCCGCGCGTCATGTTTGTCTAGTCAAATACGAGACATATCGGTCCTGCTCTTGGTAAAACACACAAATACCTCCATCCAAACTGACTCGCTCGAGCTCAGCCATGGAATCAAAGGCTCTTATTTGTTATTTTAAAAAAAACATTCAGAAATAGCGGCACCAATCGTTTTTCAGCAAAAGAAAAATCTTATAACTTCATAACGTCACCTTTTTTCGTTTTTTTAAAATATTAACTTCAGCTAATAGGCAAATAACAATACATTTTGAAAATAGCCTGCACATTTTAGTTTGCGGTCAAATATGTTTAATACTACATGAATGTCAGTCATGGCGAAAGCAGGCGGAGTGACACATTAATTTATGTTGCTCTAACACAATTAAATTCTACCTGAGGCGCAGCACGCGGCGTGGCCGCGAGGACTCGAAAAAACAAAAGGGTGACTCAAAGCGTTAATTAAGTGAAAAAGAAAATCAAAATGACGGACACTCATCTGGCTACATCATTTATTTATTTATAATATTCCTGTAGCTGTTTGGTGAGAGACAAAAGATCAGAAGAGAGCTGACCTCTGGACCTGGTAGGAAAAAAAAACCAAAAAAATAATCCTACAATTAATTTTTAGAAGAATCCCATCTTAGAACTAAAATTTCCATGAGTAAATTTAAAATACTTTTATGTTTGATCTTTTTTCCCCCTCAAAATTCTCCACTAAGAATATCAGACACAGATTTATGTCTCAGTTGTAATATTGTGCTGCTTTTTTTTTTTTTTTTTTTAAATTGAGGATGTGAGTCAAGCTGTAGGACTACGTGGGCTTGACGTCATCAAGGTTTTTTTTCTTCTTCTGCAAGTGACCAGCTACTTCAGCCCACGTGGAAAAACACACATGCAGCATTATGGGCGTCATGGGGCCTTTCTGGGCTATACCAGGACTTTTGTGTGTGTGTGTGTGTGTGTGTGTGTGTGTGTGTGTGTGTGTGTGTGTGTGTGAGTGTGTGTGCGCGCGCGCGCGCGCGCGTGTGTACTACTGATTAGGCATCAGAAGAAAAAGAGAGAGAGACACGAGAGAAAAAATGAACTGTGAAAGGAGGAGAGCACAGTGGTGAACTTTGTGGCTTTCTGTGTTGTGTCAGTAGGTCAAGCTTTAGGTAAGCGTTGAGCATGAGTGTGTGTGTGTGTATGTGTGTGTGTATATATATATATGTATGTTTAGGACTTATTGCACCTGTCATATACAGTGTCTTACCGCAGCTGTATGCACAGAAAGCTTACTACATACAATAGGTTTTGAGATGATTCATATGTCTGAGAAGAGCTGAAAGAATTAAAGGGGCAAAGAAATGTTAAAAAAAAATACCCCTGACAGCTGAGAATTACATGTAGGATTATTATTTTTGTCTGTGTGTCAGATGAGGAAAGAAGCTTTTGATCAGTTGTTTTTTCATACACACATATAAGTAACCACACACACACACACACACACACACACACACACACACACACACACACACACACACACACACACATTTCCCACACTAATGATGTTCAAGATGTAAACATGAACCTGTGTACGCTCATTCTGCCAATAACATGCGCCCGTATCCTGAGAAGAACCTGTAAAACCACTTGTGTTTGCAAACACCTCATCCTCTTCGGTGCTTTACATTTGGCGGTGTGTCTTGTCTTCACTCACACAACACTAATACACACACACACACACGCCCATGCTCACAAGCGTGCAACCTCACTCACCACCACAAATATTGTTGTATTAGCTGAATCTTTTTTATGTCACTGAAGCAAATCTGTAGGAAAACCTTCTACACTCCAACACCACCATCAGATTGCTTTTAAACACTTGCATGCAAGCAGGTGTGTGTGTGTATGTGAGTGTGTGTGTGTCTGTAATTGTATGTGTGTGTTTATGTGTGCAAGCAAGAGGACAGACAACCCAAGCAGAGTCAGACACAGGTGGTGCAGCATAGTGAGGTGAAGGGAAACAGTCTCTAACCTCGAGGTGTGCATTTCAACTGGACAAACTGCAGCTGTTCCAATAATTGAGCGCGCTTGTTCATTGTCAGAATGCCATAGATCTAACAAATAAAAACATGAAGTTGCAGACATAAATACAAAAACACATTCTGGTATTTTCTGTTAGTGAATTATGAGATAAATATGTTTGAATTCAATGGCCTTTTACACAATGGGTATAAGCTGATTTTCACACATATGAACACACACACACACATACACACACACACACACAAAGCACATACACATAATTACACTACTAGTGACAATGTTTAAAAATCTTCTTAAGCCTGTTATTTGAGGAATTTATAATCTGCTTAATTTAATAAAGAGAAATTAAATTAAGTGGATCCTTCATTTGAGATCAAGCTAAAATAACAAATATTAAAAAAAAAAAAAAAAAAAACACTGGGAAAATACAAAATTACTGCGACAATTTGGTCTATTTTAGTCATAAAAGCTTTTGAAGAGCTTGTTGAGTCATAGGAGGATCGATCTCTATGACCTATTCGCCCCCAGCTTCTGGATTTAGGTGTGCCTGGTCTCAGAAGTCTCTTATTTCTGCCAGTTTGTCTAATGATTGAAATGTCAACTCAGTCCGCAGTCACCAGCCGACACAAACACACAGACACATGAGCTGAAATTCACGCGCACAGTAAAAGCTCACCAGGATCTTCATGAAACTTAATCATAGAAATTTTTATTGGAATAAACAGGAGAAATGAGACAAAATATATTATAAGTTAAATTGTGTTTTTAATCTTAATAGCTGGCAAATTATTTTAGGCAAGCCACCCTGCCCATTTCACACAAACTTGTCTTATATATAATATATATTATGCGTGTTTTTCCTGCAAGAAAACATGACCAACACCTATCACACCACAGTAAATGCACAAAAAGAGGCCTGCGCCACAACAGTCGCTCCTAAGCATCAGCTGAGAAAGGAGATTAAAGTGTAGAAAGAAAGAAAGAAAGAGAGCATGATGGAAAGTACAGAATTGAAAGTAAAAGAAAGTATGAAAGTGAGCACTCGGGTCTCGGTCTGTACCTGGTGAAAGAGCTTCGCGCTGAATGGTGCTGGGTGTCCGGGATTGAGGGGTGGCGTGGCTGCGGCCGGGACAGGGCTCTTGGAGCGGGGAGGATTCGGCGGGCGTCACGGAGGAAGTGTCCAATCGCCGGGGCTCCGAGCTCGGCTGGGCGCGCTCTTCCGAACCTGTGTCTGGAGGAGAGGTGTCTGGGTTAGAGCCAGTGATGGACCGGCAGGCTGAATAAAAGAGATGGTTCTGGGTACCGTCGCTTCCAGTCAGCGAGCATTTTAATCCAGCAATATAAAACTCAGAGACTTACAGATAAGCATGTATTCATGTTTTACTATTTTTCCGATATGAAACCACATCTTTACATTGCTTTCCCAAACTTTACTTAGCAAATTCTAGGTGAGGTTCGACTTTACTACACCCTTTTTTACAACCTAAACATTTTTGCCCGCAGAAATGATGATGCCACAATTTCAAGGTAACGAGCAACGATCAAATTTTACACCAAAAACAGATATTCATTTGCAAAAAGTCTAATCTGACCGATAAAGTCAGTAAATCGGATTGAAAGAAGCAGCAAGAGGCATGCAAACTACTGTGCGCAAATCAGAGCAATGTGCCAGTGGCCGAAACAGTATATAAATCATTGCAACTATCAATGCAAATCCACAGAAGTCACACATTTAAATCAAACATAGCCCAATTTTGGCAATAAATATGTCACTGAATTCATGCTACAAAGAGAAAAATAAGAACCACAACTGAGCTCATTTCAAGACACTTACGTGGGCGACAAGTTTCATTCTAACACTTAAGCTTTGCTCCGTAATTACAATTTTAATTTTGCGCTGCAAATGTCGATTTCGATCGGGCTAAAAACTATAGAAACTTCCACAAATACAGACCTAGAAAAGTGACAACTTTTATAAAAGCAGTCTGTGCCAGTGCCTCCAGGCCATCCCTTTGCTTGCCTCTAATCACCACCGTATTTGTCTGCTCAGGGTTCATCCAGAGGGAGAAAGAAATCTTGAAATGTGGAGAGTCGGACCCGAAACCAAACCAGCGGACTCCTGTGCGCCGTGCGCCTCCAACTCTCTCTTACTGCAGCAAGGCGCACGGTGGACGGCGGATTTCAAGGCCCAGAGCGCCCCCTTTCTGTCACACACTCCCTTATATAGACTCTCTCTCTCTCTCTCTCTCTCTCTCTCTCTCTCTCTCTCTCTCTCTCTCTCTCTCTCTCTCTCTCTCTCTCTCTCTCTCTCTCTCTCTCCCTACGGAGAGATACGGTCAAGTTGAGAGAGACCACTCGATCTCCCAATATGCATCTCAATACTGTCTGCTGACAAGCCACAACCCTCATAACCGACTCTCCAGGCACCATGGCACCTGCAGCCGGCTGTCTTTGTGTCAACAGATGAAACTCGTCCACCACTTAGTGTTTGACAGACTGGCCACTTTTCTCCAAATGCTCAACTTGCAGACCAATCACGAGAGAAAACTGAGCCTCTTTGAACTCCCTTGATGGTTATTCGGTCAATATATGGCGTTAACTCACATTTAATCTCTCACAGAAACTTCAAATATGCTGAATAAAGAAAAAAAAGACAAACCAGCGTAAACAAACAAGTGAGTCTGTAAAACATTTATTTGATTAGGGCTGATTTGGAACAGTAAAGACATTCTTCTATTCTGTGTGGAGCCATTGGAGTGCAGAAAAAAAAACTTTGGTGCCTAAAAAAACAGTTGGTTATTGCACCAGAAGAAATAAGTTATTCTTTGGAGTCAAAATAGCCAAATTCTTACGCAAAACTATGAAGTTAAGAGCGTAACTGTGCGTAAATGCGCTCTTGTTACAACTTCTGTTTAGGGTTAAGAGTGGAAATAAAGTGCCTTGTTGTAAACACAAAAAAACAAACATACTATATCTGCAAAGTGAGACATTCAGTCTGTTTTTTAATGAGTAAACGAGTCCCCCCCACACCCCACCCCCCCTTTGCTTTCTTCCCAGGCCGAGCCGGTCGGTGGGGCTCTGGCCCTGGGCACACCGGTAACCAAGAGAACGACATAAGAGCTGCAAAGCACGCGCCCCGGAGCGCCGGTAGCCCCCGGTAGCCCCTCGCACCAATAACCCCGGACAGCGCGAGGCTTCCAGCAAACAGAGACAGAGAAAAGAGAAGACATAAAGGAGAGACCAGAGAAATATGTGAGTACTGTAAATCAGCCCTGAGGGGGAGTCTGTCAGTAGTGCCTGTGTGCGCGGCTGCGTGCGTAAACCTGAGTGTGTGGAAGAAAGAAAAGGTAAAATCAGCGAAATGCCTTGAGTCAGCAGTGATAGTTTAATATCGTGGTTAATCTATAGCCTACAGCCTTGGCAGCTGCTATAGAATACAGGGCCTGTGTTGTTATCAGATGTCTCTAGGAAACATTTCACAGAGGGCTTCTCAAATTTGATGTGGCTTTATGGTGAATGGCTAAGGGTGTTTTCCAGCAATCAATGGGAGGAGAGGCCGTGTCCTCACGGAGACAGTAGACAGTGTAACTGCTGACATTTGTGATTTGACTACCAGTCGGGTGACAGTCTATGAATTAAAACTGTTCGGAAACAACTATCACCTTTTTGTGTGTGTGTGTGTGTGTGTGTGTGTGTGTGTGTGTGTGTGTGTGTGTGTGTGTGTGTGTGTGTGTGTGTGTGGATTTAAACTTATAGGGGAAACAATCCTGGCTATTGTTGCATGGGGTGGACTTGTCAAACAATATAGTTTACTGTCATAGACTTATACAAATACACACACACACACACACACACACACACACACACACACACACACACACACACACATACACACACACACACACACACACACACACCGTGTCTCACTTATAAATCACTCAATAGCAGGACAACCTCCTCATAACATGAAGCATTAAAAGAAAAAAACCCCACATGGCATGAAATCAAAGAGCTTTAACTCTCTTCTCTCAGCTCCTGCCTGAATGTAGGTTAGACTATTCTCCACTCAGACCATTAGTGCGTCTAACTCCACTATACATTGTGTGAGTGAGAGGCATCCAATTTCCATGACAACCACAGAAAGGACATGATACCTTTCCCGGCGCAAATTAAAGCCGAATTCAGCTTCATTTGTTCCTGGAGACACCACAGACACACAGAGACAATATGACCAACTGTAAGCGTAGAGGAAGCTTGATATATCAACAGGTTACCCGCACAAAGTTCGACGGACTAGACACGGATGATGGTGTTAGAGTATGAAATCAACATGACATTGGATTTTAGGTAATATACGATAAAGTATGCATACAGCTGTGCGTTACTAGTCTGTGTTTGGTCTTAGTCTGTCAATCTAACAAGCGCGGTATATGACCGAATGGCAGACTCATTCATTCACAATTTACTTACTGGTTTGCTGTAGCGGTTCCGTCTTTACATGTGATAATAACCTCGTATGAAGTATCCTAGTTCCATCCAGAATAATCACCAATAGTCGAGGTAATGAAAAGAAAAAATATATATATAAAAAAAACAACCTCTTAGTATTATTGTAGAGGCAGAGGCAAAGAAAAAAAGTTTCTTGCTTCCTTCTTACTTTTTATCTAAAGTACACAAAGTATAAAAAAATGAAATAGAAAATTAAAAAAAAAATTGAAAAACTCCCAAGGAGTGCGTCTGCGTCCGTTCCCGTGAGCTGACTTGTGTCAGTGGTGATGGGTGCTTTGCAAAGTGTGGAGTTGTAATGCGGGTTTGTTTATGTGCGCCGTCTGAGGGGAGAAAGTCAAATAGTGCATTTATGTGGGCTCTGCCTCCACATAGAGCGGCTGGTATGCGCTACGTCAATGTGACGCCATGGGAGAGGTGACGTCACTCAAAGTAGAGCTCTCTCGCTCTCTCTCTCTCTCTTTCTCTCTCTCCGTCTTTCTCTCTCTCTCTCTCTCTCTCTCCCTCCGTACAGTACTACCAGACACATAAGCTCCGAGCGCCGTGCCAGAGACAGAGAGAGAGACAGAGGGAACCAGAGAGAGCGAGAAAGAGAACGGATTGGTCTGATGTTTGCGGGTGAGGAAGCGGGGGGGGATCCGGCGGGCGAGCTTGCACATAGTGTGGCAGATTGGCCTACATTTATGTGCATTTGTCAGGCTTCAAGTTTGAGTCTAATAATTGGTGGTAAATTAAAAAAAAAAGAAAAAAATAAAAATTTTAAATTAAACCAAACAGATAAATAAATGGCCAATCAATAAGTGTCAGTGATGGAATGTAGGTACATCTACCCAAGAACTGCACATAGTTTCAGAGAAAACTATTCCACAACTGGACACTATAGTCACTACTTTACAGATTCAATAATATCACATTATATTATTCATATAACTCAGAGTGAAAGAGCAGAGACTGCTGACTCTTCTCTGACCTACCGACCTGTCCATGTGACTCAATATTTTGTCCTGCCTTGTGTGCTTTCTGAGGGGTCAACAGGGGAGAATGTAATCGTCTGCATGATGTCAGTCGGTGTCCTGAACAGACTGCTACCCTCAATCAACTCTGGCTTCCTGGAAGACACAAGTCTGCCGTTGTGATGTATGATAATGTTCCATATATGCTCTCTGCCTTAAGGCCACAATAAGTCTGTGTCGTATTATCTTGTCATGACACAAACCATTGAGCAGCATCGGCCATGTAACTTAGAAGGCTGAACTGTTAACTTTTAAGTTAAAAGTTAAACTCAAACCATTAAAAAGATCACCATCATTCAAGTCATCCAGTCTATAATCAATAATAAAAACAGAATTTTGTTAAGTGAAATGATCCAACTGGATTATTTCACCGTTTTTCCAATACAAATCAAATTATTGAAATAATGTAGAATCAGATTACAGTGACCAGACTTGTTGTGTGTCAAGACATTGACACTTATGTGGAGTCCTGGAACAAAGCTAATTGCAGTGAACAAATGAGATGATCTCGTCCAATTAGCAGAATTATTTTTAATCTATGAAAATACATCTTGAAGGCTGATAATGAAACTACCACACTTGTTCAAATGAGTGCTTTTGTAAAAAAAAAAAAATATATATATATATATATATGTATACAGGCGTGTCTGTAGCAAATGTTCTACAACATAAAGTTAATTTGACCTACTTGGCGACATTATAACTCGCTTAAAATTGTGGTTAATCTTTTACGACGGTAAATAAATTTGGTTAAGGGTGAGGCAGACTTTGACAGTTGACAGGATATGAGGAGGAGCTGCTTCTCTGGAGCGCTCGGCAACCACAGAATTAAAAATTGCCTCCGGAGCCACTGAGAACAATAATTCACGGCAGCCAATCACGAGGCGCGTATTTTTCAGTCAACGTCCTAATTCTGACCAATGATGAGCTCCGGTGGGCGGGGAAAGCCTTGACGCACTGAGGCTCGTGATTGACGCAAGCTTTGTTACTAATTTTAGCAACTGGCCGACGGAGGGTGAGTGAGATAGCAGTGAGCCCATTCATTGCACCGGGGCGGGCCCGACTATTTTAGCGTTGCAATTGTGATCCAGCCAAGCCAAATATAGTCGTAGACAGGTATTTTTAGCCGTAAAGCGTGTTCCCGTTTTCATTTCGGCAAAGGCGACCTGGGCGATACAGGATACAGTTTGAAGTGAGCTCCAAAATCAGCGTTTCCCTGTTTTTTAGTAGAGAGGGGGATAGTTTTACATTCAGACCCGTATAGACCCGAAGATAAGTAGGCTTTTCGGTGCGACAGACAGACACAGGTTTGTGAATATGGTCGCTTGCAGCTCCGCACGGTAGCTCTTCTTCCACACCAGCTGCGCACAGGACGGGTCTGGAAAAAAAGCACCGTAGTCAGGCTTCACCGCTGCTGCAGGGAAAGTTTTGTCAGGGCAAAAAGTTGTGGGCTAAAGGGATTTTAATAAGATGAGTGTGCACACTTGGTAGGCTAATAATGGATGTGAGGGAAATCCCTCCTCCTGTGTTGCACCTTGAAACAGACACACTCTGAATTGGAAGATAAGGGAACCACACATGTGCTTATTTGTGTGCGCCTGTAGACACACAATGCCCCCAGTTCACTCAGTTTAAATCTGGAGTGTTCAAGTATGCAGTAAAATGTGCAGGAAATCCCAGATTGCCAGTCATTTGCCAAGTTTGTTTGTAACATGCTTGATGTGTGAATGGTGATTAATACTAGGGTGGGAGGGGGGCACTGCGGTCTGTCCCACAAGTGCCAGGATCAGCTGCAAGGCATGCAGATCACATGCCACCAGGCCTCAGACTACCAGGGCTCAGTAAACTCCAGGATTTACAGTGCATACATTTGTAGCAGAATTAAAAAAAAATCCCTCTTTTTAAAAAAAACTTCACACAAATTTGTTTGTTTCAACAGTTGCACAATAATCACAGCCTCACAGTCTTCCATCTTCTGGGGACGATCAAGTGTCTTGACAATGCAGGTGCACAAACTGCAGAGCATCATGGATCATCATATCTTTTTTTTTTATATCTTTCTCATCAGTTTCTCATGTGCCATCTTATCAAGAGAAAATATGACTTGACCTAATTTCATCCCTGTGTTTTTAGAACAAAATATATCCTATAGGCATAGATCACAAGTTCTTCTGCGCGTCCTGTGCTGTTCTCCCCCCTGTCAGAATTGTAAAGCAACTTCTGGGTCGTCCAGGGTAAACTCTTATAAATGAATCATTTATTTTTTTTTATAAAAGGGTCTTTCATCATTGCATTATTATTGTGAAATATTGCTTATCAGCATACGTCCCACTGCACGTCAATACTTCTGTTGTTCATGTTCTCTGTCAGCATCTACAGGCATGTCTAGGTCATGTAGGGTGAGCTTTGGTAAGTGGGTCATTTATCTTTAAAATGAGCCATTTATAATTGTCTTCATTGCTTATCATCATCATCATCATCGTTTGTCTCCTTTCTGCTCCTTGTCTTTGTGTTTCACCTGGTCTCGCTCTCTCCCGCTCTCCCTGACCGGTCAGGGTATCGGCTGCCTCGGCTGTGACCTCACTGCGGTGACGTGTAATCCAGATTAACCTGCTCTCTTATTCCGCCAGACGTGGAAGTGATTAGAGATTATGACCGTGTCCTTTTAATAGAATTGGACGTGTGGTTAATCAACTACGTCCACTGGTGTCGCGTGACAGGTGACTCACTCACATACTCGTAGTGTTACACACATATGCACACAGAAAAACCCTTGTTTTTGTCACTTATGATGACATTGCGTTTATATGCATAAATATTCTTGGAAACTCACCCTCACAAAAACCATGACCTTTACATGCTTAAAGGACAAGTTCCCAAATTTCCAAGTCTGTCATAAAACAATAGTATATTATAGTATAGTTCATTAGAACATGGAACCAGGTTTAGCTCGCTGTAATCATTTCTCCTGTTCATACTGACCATCAGAAGATCCATTCCTGATGTGCTTTTAATGTCAGTAATGGGGGACAAAATCTACAGTCCTCGTTTTGAGTAAAAGTGTATTTAACAGTTTATTTGAAGCTAATATGGGGCCTCAGCAGTCTGAATTAGTCAAATAAAGAGGATATCTTCCACAGTTACAGTCTTTTTTGTATAAATTCCCTCTTTGTGTCTCGACAGACAGTGTTCCTGTTCAACTGGTGGAAGTAAAGTAACAAAAAGAGGGAACTTGGCACTACAACGACAGTAACTTTGAAAGATATTGAATTGATTTGACTAATTTGCACAGCTGAAGCCTAATATTTGCTTCAGATAAACTTTTAAATACATTTTGGCACGGAACAAGGACTGTGGATTTTGTCCCCCATCAGTTACATTGAAAGTGCATCATGAAAGGATCTCTTAATGGCCAGTGTGAACAGGAGGAATGATTACACCAAGAAAAACATTTGTCAAAACATGTTTGTGACCAGCTTTTTATCTCCAAATGGGAGTTCAGCTCTTCAGGTTGTGGATAACTCTGCATCACAAACTGCCTTACTTCATTGTGCCTCATGCTACAGTCAGACCAGAGTTTGAAAGTCCATATTTTCATTATATGCTGTGGCAGAAAGCAGGTGGAGCAGGACATCAGATGTGCAGTTTTGCTAGCTAAAAAAAAAGACACATCTATTTATCACTTTGTTGTCTTTACCATCCGTGTCTGTCCTTGCACTCACTGCCTCTCATGTCATACTTTTTGTAATCCGCTGCTTGTGTGTCCACCATGTAGTCATACAAAAAAAGAGAAGACAGCAATCATAACTTTTTGAAGGCGTGGTCAGTACCATCTTCTGTCTGAAATTTGATGGACGTTGGTTGAAGTTCATTCAGATGGAGCTCTGCGCGAAGTGAACATTGCAGGATTGATTTGTGACAAACAGCAAAAACAAGTGAATGAATTTTAACACCACTGGGGCAGTATATTTTTTAATTTTATGAATCGAATCAATTCTTCTTGCTCTTCTTTTTCCTGCATCTAAAACTAATCTGGCAGTAAAGACAGATTGAATGTCTGCTGCCATTGTATAGAACTGTTCAATCTGTGCACGCTTGCCAGTGTTGTCTGATTTACGACAGAAGAAGTTAGGTACTTTGCATAAAGAGTGCTTTGGAGGCGCCGCCTGCCACAGTTGTTAGTGCACAGTTGTAGTATATATACAGTGGTTCAGCATCTTCAGGCTTCTGCACAAAGCTGTCGACTATATGGTGGACATATTGCACCGAGATGCACTGAACTCTGGCTTATCACAGAGCAGAAGTGAAAAGTGATTGTGTCAGTTTGAATGAGCTCTCTATGTCTACGGCCAAGGCACCGGCACTCAGCGCTCTGGTGACACTGGAGAGAGAGGAAAGCAGAGAAAGAGAGAAACAGAGGAAGGCTTTTATCTCAGTGTCACCAAATCTGCTCCAACTGTACGTCAGAGTGCAAGCAAGGACGGGAAGGGGTGGCAGTGCGGGGGCAGAGGATTGCTGGCGCAATGGCAGGGTGCTCAATGGTGGCATTCTTCCCTTTTCTGTGGGGACACACAAACACAGACAACACACACAAACACACACACACACATACACACACACACATACACCAGGGGGATTCCCCCGGGAGTACCCAAGTGAAGTAATACAACCCATCACTGCCTTATCACACCAGTGCTCAAAGACAGGAGAGAGGAGTGTAGAGAAGTGTTTCCATGAACAGCGGCACAGGAGGTATTCTGTGCATCACTCAGGGATTCTGGGCCGTTATACGATGTTATCATGATGTGTTTTTACACTTTATTTTTTTTTTTTTGGTGTTTGTGTGTCTCTATAGAGGGCGGGAAGCGTAATGTGGAGCAGCTTGTGCGTAATGTTCTGTAGTTTCCCTCGCTGCCTTGGTAGCAGATTTATCACCTCTTTCATTATTACCCTACAATGAAATTTAACAGTGTGATTCACCACTTTGTGTACATTTTTGGTGGGTGTATGACAGCGAGAGTACAAGCCAGTCATGTGTTTGTTTCCTTTGTTTGTCTGTGGGTCTGCAGTTATCTGCTTTCATTTTGCATGGGTTTATATATGTGAACATATTTATGTATGTGCACAGGTCAAGAAGTTTCAAGTTTAAGGCTGTATTGATTTTCTGTATTTTTCTTATTGTCGACAAATCAGGTGCAGAGGCAAACCAACAATGAACTGATACTTCAAACAAGAAGGCCAGACACTCCAAATATAAGATGTAACAGCGAGGAAGGAAGTATTAAAAAAAACACCTAAATCATTAAAAAAAACCCAACGTGTTTTGACCACTGTAGAGCTTCTTCAGTTCACTGTCACTCTCAAGAATGTTAAAAGAAAACATTAAAACTGGGTCATTCTTGAGAGTGACTCCCTCTTGAGTGAAGTTTCCCTGACCCCCCTCGCCCCCCTTTTATTTGTTTTAGCCCCCTCTCTTAGTGACAGGCTCATTCGTTCACATCTTCCAGTAGGTAAAAAAAGTACTTTACTGTTTGGCATTTTCAAATGTATGCATTGCCCTCGCTGTGATAATGATGTGCAAACTAAATGTTTTGTTGATGTTAACACAAACAGATCTTATAAACAAAGCAATTTCATCAACTGTAACACTACTTTTGTTACATACCATCTGTCTTGTCCATGTGTGAAAGGCTTTTTCTTGCTGAGCATAAATATGTCATTAGAATTAGGAATCGCGATAACATTATTCCACATTAAACATTAAACATTAAACCTTTGTTCAGGGGGGGTTGGGGGCTGGATCTATCGACTGGATGCGTTAAAGTATCCTGGTCTCAATGAGGATATAGACGTCACATGTTTTCTGTAAAGAAATGTTTCTGTATAGGCTCTCATTTTTTCCTCACAGCCCACGTAAAACCTATATATGGATACCTATTTTCCATTTATGATGTACATGTATATATTTCTATGTAATCTCATCTCTTTTTTTTTTTCGATTTGTCATTATTTTCAATTTCTTTCACCTGTCATGTTATTCTCTGGGTCATGTGACTGCCTCACGACTATGGTGGTCGAAACATGTTTTATAATGATTTAGCCACAACAATAAATTTTTAACACTTCCTTCCTCACTGTTACATTTTCTAATATTTGGACTGCCTGGCTTGCCTACTTGTTTGAAGCATCCCGTTTTTCCCCATTTTCCAAGAGTACCCCACACATTTTTGATCTATGTTTGATTATATAGAGCAACCAGTCATCTCTTTTCCTAATGAACTGATCCTACTTATAAGTATCATGTGGAGCCGTTTCCAAACAAACTTCAGGTACAAAGGAACGTGTCACCAATTGCAACAGTGTGGTTCATTGACGTGTTTTTAACAGTTTTTGGGCAATAATGGAGGTCTACGGCACAGAGAAATAACATACATCAGGCTTTGGACACACAGACAATATTTTTAGGTCGGAAGAGTTCATTGTTGGTTTGACTCTGCACATGAGATTTGTTGACAATAAGAAAAATATAAAAAATCACTAGCCTTATCCTTTAACAAGACATCTAATGTACATTACTTGCACCATCCGTACATTTTTCATCAAGCAGTGGGTTCATTTGCATTCGTAAAAGATGAGATATCTGTTAAAGGTCATGCATTCTTGTTGTCAAGTGCACATCATTTTATATGTGCACACGTAGCATTGGTTAATATAGCTTGTTCTGACTGTAGTGGAAGGTCAAAGGGTGCAGTGTCCTTATGTAGTGCGACTAGAATGATCTCTTCACATCATTTCACAAATCTTTCCTGAAGCACTTAGACAGAAACCTCTTTATGAAAAGAACAGTGTATAAAGCCCTGTCTCTCTTACACACACACATGCACACACAGTTGTGAGCAGCAGGTGTGCATCAGGCAGGATCCAGCATGCCACAACACATGGCATTGCGCACCATTTGATAGCTTCTTAAATGGCATATTTTCACTGAGGTCCACCCCGTGGAAGAATATCTTGTGTTTTTTGCCTTGAGCCACACATGCATGTGTAGGTGTAATGACACACTGCTGCAGATGTAAATCAGTAATAAAATGTACGATTGGTATGTTGATGTATTCGGGCCGTTAATGGGGGTGGTTTAATGGTCATATCAGTCACACGAAGATGCGGCAGGCTCTGAACAAACAAGGGTTCCCTGTGGGTGACTGTTGACTTTAGAAAAACTCAAATAGCTTGAGCACCAGTGCATGATGCAAATCGAAAGGATGCTTATTCACATCCGGATGTCACTGGTAGACCACATTTACAGGGGAGATTTGTGTCATTAACTTAAACTCACTAATGCTTAAGGTTTCAGTGCTCTGAACTTAACTTAGCATGCCACATATTTCCCCCGTCTGCAGAATAGACAAAAGAAAACAAAACAAAACATGAAGTCATTGAACCCAGTGGCATTTGACATTAAGCAGTCTTGTTATTGAACAATGGCATCAGATCAAACATTTTTGAACACACGCCAAATCTGTCTGGTTTTCAACATGGGTAGACCCAAACGGTGTCACTCCTGCCGTCTTGAAAGAGAAAAACCTTGTCAATACCTGCGCACCTACCAGTCAGAGGTCTGGCCGCTGACCCCTGTAAGGTCACTCCAAACAACAAATTGTGTCACAACTGTAGGTATTAAGTTTACAACTCAATTGCCAGTGGTGATTTTAAGTGTGCGTGGGTGTAATTTGTAAGTTAGTGTGTGGAAATATGTGAGCAGTGGGTGTATGAGTCACCATGGTGTGGGCAGTTGTTTAAAGGCCATTTTCTAGGAGATTTCAGAAACAGGAACATGTATTAGTGCATGTGTATGTGTCTGTGTCTATGTCAAGAGTGTGTGATGTGGTTTCATCACTCGAGTCGAAACGTCGCAGGACTCTCCCTCTGAGCGCGTTTAGATCAAGATATCAGACAACAGTCAGTATCTCCTCACAGCTGAGAATAAATGTCCACTTGAAAACACACAGTGTGCAGTAGCAGCAAGTGGCGTTAGAATGATACGGTGGGATTTCAGCTGCATTCAAATACGTGTATGTGCATTTGTGTATTTGTGCTTGTGTGGGAAACAGTTGCCCTTTAGTTGTTCACGTCTACTTTGGGGAGACACTCTGGCTGATTGCCCTGCACACCTCAATTAGTTTCACCTCCGCTCATTCCACTCCCACAATTTCAGTCCAGGTATCTGCCTGACAACTTGTAATTGTAGCTCAGGCTTATTTCATATAAAGGAGTGATGACATTTCAGTAGCTGAGTCAGTGTCTTTGTCACCCTTCAGATATTCAACATTTGAGCAGAACGTGTGTGTTTATTCTGTCATTTTTACTCAGCGTTTGGGGTCTAATTGGCTGAGAGTAATGTCATCCCAGGTCACACACACACACACACACACACACACATACACACATACACGCTGACCACATGGGCATGTACATAGAGAAACACACACAGATTCAAAGAAATAAACAAGTGGTTGCATTTCTGTATTGAGTCACACTCGTGGGCTGGGGTGGAAAGTTTCCTTGTTTGGGCTATCCCCTCCACTGACACTTTTGATACTTTATGAAGTATCTGATGTGTTTTCTTGTCTCAAGTCAACTTATAGTGGACAGCAGCTTCAGCTCATATCCGCTGAGACATCACACATCTTACCTACTCTTCCTCTCTGTTCTCACTGACACAGACACACATATCATACTCTATATACAGTGCTTATTGTATAATCACACTAGCAGAGACCTAAACACACGCTGATACGTTTTTCTTTCTGGGCAGTGAAGTGTGACTGCTAGAGGATCTTTCTTAACAACTATTCATTTTATACTACTACTGCTACCGTTACTACTATTACTATTTTATAATCATATTGTTGCTGACATATGTCATGTCCTGTTGTGTATGATTTTGTATTGTGTCCTTTCCTGTTTGTTTAATGTTGTCACAGCAGACATTTCAACTTGTTGTAGTAGTGGAAAAAAAGGCCTATTGTGTATATATTTGAATTACAATCTGATTAAAAAAATTTTTAAGCTTTTTCTGGTATAATACATTAAAATTACATTTATGTTTGATATTTTACATGAATATTTAATACTGATACAAATACTACCAATAATAATAATAATAATAATAACATTCTTTGTTTCACATGAGTTAGTCTAGAAAGCTAGTTGCTTTTTAATTATTGAGAAAATAAAACTAACTGATCTGCAGGAGAAAACTGCACTTCCCTATTCTTTATTTACACTGCTGAGGTGCCCTTGAGCAAGGCTCTTAATCCCCAACTGCTCCAGTAGAGCTGCTCAGCAGGCAACAGATTAGACGGAGCAGTTTCCAGGTGTGAATGTGTGTAATTGTGTGACAAAGGTTTGGGCGTTCCCGAAAAAGATCATTGCTCTCAGTGAAATGACCCCAAATAGTAATAATAAAAACAAACCTTTGGAATTATTATACCAAGTTTATAGTAAAGGCACGAATTCCCTCCAACTTTTCGGTGTGTAACATCAACATGTTCATGTTTGCATATATGAATTGTCAGCTGGTGCCTGTTGAAAATCTTATCACTGATTGACTTTGCTGCTCAGAAAATGAGACATTTAAACAAGTATTTAGTTTTATCCAGGCAAGTATTTGTATTTCAAGGTTTATGCAGGGTTTTCCAAGCATTAACAAATATTAGCAGCCAAGCTTCCATTCACTTTCTTCCTCACAGTGAATGAAATGCTTGTGTCGGGTGCCTATTGTTATTGGGACATAATAAGTTTATACGTTATAAATGTCAGGTATGGGCGGCTTAGCTTAGAGAATGAGAACAGCAAATGTCAGCTTTTAGGGAGGAACTTGTCTTATCATGTCTGCGCCTGGGGATGTTGTGCGCACATGTGTGTGTTTCTTCGCTGGTGCTTGCATGCACGTAATATATAGTGTATTATTTTTGTAAGTTGACTCATCAGGTGTGATCATTTGTCACTATACTTTGATATTTGTGTGATGGGGGTGGATGGGATTAAAATTGTTTATTGATGTTGTATCAGTTTTAACTTTTAGCACACAAGGCTTTGTGATCTTTCAAGTATGGTTGACTCACAAAATTGGCCTTTGGGTTTAAAGGTTGATTTTTTTTCTCTAGCTGTTATTGTTAAATGCATTTTTTCTCAAAAAGGGACATCTAAGTAATAAAATTAAATGAACATTTTCTGCTTTGTAGATGATTTAAGATTTGTAGGGAGTCTTCATACCTGCCTATTTTGGTTCATATAAATCAAATCCTGAGAACTCCTCACACCATGATGTTCCAGTGAAACCTAATTTTGTCTAAATGAGGTTGCAGTGGGTGTAAAAAGGAGAACAGAAAGTCAAACTTTTCATGGAGCTTATGAATGGACATTTGTTAGTATCCCTCCTGTTTGACACAAAATTTCCGTGAGATGATTACTGTTAAAATTAAACCCACAAAAAAATTTGCACATCCTCGGACAGTCTATTGTCTATTCTTAATGGTACCCAATAAAATAACTTTACTTAATATGTATGTTTCATCGTCTATGAAGATTCTAAGCCATCCAGGTCATGGTTATCCAAGGAGGGTTGAATTGAGAGCAGCTGGACTTCGTTGTAGATACTTGAAGACATTTCACCTCTCATCCATGGGGCTTCATCAGTTCTAACTGACTGGTGGGGAGTTCCAGGTATTTCACCTCTGTAGGGTCATTATCAAAGGTCATTGGTACCACTTGCTCCTGGCGTTGGAGTCGCCTGAGGACAGTCACAAAATTGTCACATGAAGCCAGATGTGAATGGTTGTTAAGTCTCCTGGGAAGGGATGAAAGGACAGAATTGTAGGTGGGGGATAAGAGATGGTTTCTCTACTTTGACATAGATCATCTCTTTCACTCCTCTTTCAAACCGCCTCTGTTCCAGGCGGTTCACCAACTTTGAAATTTGTTTTGCATATGTGTATTTGTGTACAGTATACAATGACCTGAGGCAATGTGCTTGACCAGGGGCAAATAATGCATGTGTGCTCAGTATGCAGACACATTCAATAATTGCCAATGGTTTTCATGGCTTCAATATGAATGTTTTGAAAGGCAAGAGAAGTATGACTTTTATGAGATTGCCTGTTCAAGCTGAGGTAAGTGTTTATTTGTTTGCACAATTAAAAAAATCACAATAAAAGATATACAATAATAAAACCAAAAGAATATGTGCAGGAGAGGAGGGATGCCTAGACGGTAATATAAAGTCCTGCAAATAAAATGAATAAATCAGTAAATAAAATAGAATAAATGTAATCATAAACATCAAACAAACAAGAGAAAAGGGGACATACAATGAAAAACAAAGCATCATCCCTGCCAGCCTCCTCATTATCAACATCAGTATACAAGACTCTTCTTATAAGCTTAAAATAAGCTACAAGCTTAAATTTTATTACTTGTTCTCTTTTTGGTTATCTGTCACTCTCACGTTTCTTTTGCGAAAACTGAAAGTCATCATGATGCCACGTGTCTTGTTTGTGCACAACAGCAGAGGATTCATTCTGTTGCTTAAGTTGGCTTCCCTACGGTCTTGACCTTTTCTTTTTAAAGGTTCACCTCATGTGAATCACTTCAGCTCAACTCTGACATTTAATGATCATCTCCTTCTCACAACAGAAACCTGGTTCCTGACAGTTACCTGGGTACGGGAATTTTATCTATTCATCATGGAAATGTATCATACCATATCTTTTATATCTACGCATTATCCCAAAGCACCCGAAAATGCCATTGTGATCTTCCCAGAAGCCCTCACTACGCAGTGAGAGGCACTCCCAAAAATGTCAAAAGGAGCCAATGCCAAAATAATTATTTCCTCTGGTGAGAGAGGAGCATCAGGACTTTCCTCCTGATTCTGGGCCAGCTGCATACCTGCAGAACAAGTATTTACGCATGCCGCTCCCCATGACTGGAAGTGCTGACTTGTTGTGTGGGAGTGCAGTGCCCAAATATGTTGTCATAATTTGTTGCTGATGTAAGATGTAATTTATTCATTTTAAGAGGATATTAATTGCCACCCACCTGTGCAATGACAACGTAGTGAAATTATATTACATAATATATACACAGTGATTTTCCACTCCTTGCATCCTCACCCACACACACTGAAATGACCACATAACAGAAAATCAGACTAGAGGTTATTGAGGCTCAGGGTTCTGCCAAGGACCTCCAAGGTCCTGTTCTCTCTATTCAAGGTGGTGATACTTACATAATGCTCTGCTGCAATTTGCCCTCACTGAGCTCTAGACAGACCAGATAGGGGGTTTCCTGTATTAGAAATTTAAAAAAGGGCAAATAACCTCAAATATCTATCAGATAAGTTGCAGTTTCTCTCTAAGGTAGAGAAATACAGTACTGTGCAAAGGTTTAAGGCATTAAAAGTAAAGTGAGGATGCTTTCAAAAATAATGCCATGAATAGTTTTTATTAATCAATTAACTTCATACAAAGTTCAATAAACAGAAGAAACCTAAATTAAATCACTATTTGGTGCGACGATGCTTTGCCTTTAAAACAGCAGCAGTTCTCCTCGGTACACTTTCAGTTTTGCAAGGTACTTGGCAGGTAAGTAGTTGCTGCATCATGGAGAACTTGCCAAAGCTCCTCTGTGGATTTAGGTGTCTCAGTTGCTTCTGTCTCTTTACGTAATCAGACTGACTCCATGATGTTGAGATCAGGGCTCTGTGGGGGCCATACCATCTGTTGCAGGAATCCTTTCTCTTCTTGTCGATGAAGAGTTTTTTATGACTGGCTGTATGTTTGGGGTCATTGTCATGCTGCAGAATAAATTTGGGATTGATCAGATGCCTCCCTGAAGGTATTGCATTATGTACAGTACTGTACCTTCTCTAAACAGGCAATGTTTTGGCCCTCCTGGGTCCTCCAGGGCAAGGTGATACTGTATATCCCTTCCTTTTTTCATCACAGCTGTTTGTCTGATGACTCATATATGATCAAAAGTGGTGTTTTTAGTTCAATTAAGTTTTGGTAGATAAAATCCAGGGTGCTTTTTTTCTTTTCCTCCCAAAATTAACAATTTTTATAACCTTTTCACACTTACATTCAGTATCTACTCTATTATGTGGAAACACTATGACTGTGTACATTTATTTACAAGATGCAAACTAAACATTTAAAGGAGACATATCATGCACATTTTCTAGGTTTATATTTTTATTTCAGGGCTCAAACTGAATATTTTTGCATAATTTACAGTTCAAAAAGCTCCTTATTTATCTTATACTGACCCTCAGTTCAGCCTCTGTGTGAAACAGGCCATTTTAGCTCCTGTCTCTTTAAGATAATCTCATATCTTTGTTAATAGTGAAAGAAGCATCTTTTTTTTTGCCATCAATTTTTGGAAATGCTTTAAATTGTATTTCTGACAATTTGAGTAGAACTGCTGCTGATTACATAGACAAAATTTAGCTTACCATTTTTAGATTGCTTGCAGAAACAAAAAAAAGACCTCTGCCAGTTTTGAACCAAATTCCTCCCAAAAACAAACTGTCCTTTTAAGGGCTATTACAGCAACAGGCTAAGAGTAATGCCAATGTGAGCTGTACCTTGCAGCTCACCAGTGCATCCATGTGTGTCTGTGAAATATCTATGATTTTGATTGTGAGTTATTGATCCTCTGGTGATGGTAGGAGTGACCATCAGAGCAGCTTTAGCTCTGTCACCATGATGAGGAAGATGGCACTCTTCCTCTCCCTCTCAGTTGAATAATCTGCTTACTCACCGGATGTGATTCACCTACATAACTGTTAGAAAGAGTGTTCTGATGTATAAATGTTTGGTCAGTCATGTTGTGTAATGTTTAGAAAGTTGTATGCTTGTGAGATAAATAACTTCATTCGAGCCTCAGCCTGTCCAGCTGCTGTCCTGCTTCGAAACGCTCATTTAATAACTTGCTTTATTAGAAAAGCACAGATACTTTTGCATCAATGGAATAAAGTTCATACTGTTTTAGATTATACCACAGAGAGAGTGTTAGTTAATCTGAACTGTACACAGTAGCTGTCATCACTTTAATCTGCATAGCTTGAAGGCTGTTATCACATACTGGAATAATAAAGTAAATTTATTCCAAGTTTGTCAATATAGCACCAATGTTTCTATTGAGAAAACATATTGCCCCAGAATATGATATAATATACCAAATATAATAACTAAACTATAATATATTTATAGTACATTTTGATTGCTGGCTGTGTTGTTTGCTGGATAATTTATTTCAACCCATTGTTATGAAAAATAGTCTACTCTTTGTCACGCTGTATTTTTTATTAACTGCACAGCTCGTCTTGTGTTGTATTATCTCCTACTTAAAGGTACTCTAGTTGAGTTTGCTACACTTTAATGATAATATTAATAATAATAACAATAATAATAATAAAAATAATACATTTTATTTATAGTGCACTTTTCAAGGAACAAACATTTTAAATAAGTTAAAAAGATCATAAAAAATTTAAAAAAACAACACACCAAAAGCACAAAGTAATACAAAACATTAATCACACATAAAAAGCAGTTTGAGTGTACCTTTGAGGTATAAAAACTTTGTGAATGCATTTTCTTCCTTATAAAACATGAAGCAAGCCAATTTTTTTTGCATGCTTTTTCTTTCTGAAACCTGTATTGTTGACATTGGCTAGCATTCTTCTTCTTTCTGCCATTTGTTGTCTCATTGCTGTTTCTTAGCACTTTACATCCAACTCAGCATTGCTTTCAGGCTTATGTTTCTGCACACAGCCCCCTTATTGATTTGAACCAGGCCACTTTGTTAACGTAGCGGGGAGCCAATGGAGAAAGCGCCTTCAAAAAAAACCTCAGAGTCATCCAGTAAAAAAGTTGATCTTGGCTCAGCTGTTTGTTGGAACGCAGTGGGATGTCAAGACACTTCACTGTCCAATACGTGCAAATTCACATTCCTCTTAGCTCACTTTATAACATGAATGCTAAACATTGTTTCACTTGTTTACTTCATCATCGTAACAACAAAAGATAAAGTTTTTGCCACCGTGATAACTTTCCAGAATTGTAAAATTCTGTCTTTATTACTTTATTATTATTATTGTCTGTCTAGTATTACAAACTGATGGGCAGTGTTTTGGTGTCTGATAAGCCCAAAAACTAACAGATCTATTACCCCTGAACACCCTGTAACATTTTAGAGTTGAAACTGCCCTTCTCAGGATCACATTTCATCAGTTCATTGTCTTGTGGTATGGTTTGCATGCACTACACATTGACATTTTCGCCCTCTGCAGTCAACAGGAATGTGTATGCGACCACCTGCGACCTTTTGTGCATGCCAGTAGAGCAATAGATACAAGCAAAACATGGACCTGCTTATCAAAACGTTGCTCTGTAGCACCTCTAGTGGTTAAAAACTCCACAGGATACCTTTAACTCACTTTTTATATTTGCTCATATACATATTTTGTCTGAAAACATTACACATAGGTTGCTCTTATAATCTTCCAGACAGCTGCCAGACTAGACTCAGGTCAATGGCAGGTCATGACCTTGGACTCACCCACTCAGCCAATTTCAATATCCCCCTCCTCCACCCAAACACCTTCAACCATCACTGTCTGTGCTCTACTTTCCTCCTCTCTAACTCTTTTTCCTCCCTTGCTGTCTCCGTGGGTACGCTCTTTTCTCTCCGTTGCCCTCTCTTTAAACTCCCCACTCACTCCTTCCTCTGCTCTCTCTTTCCTTTTTCACTGTCTTCTTTCCCTCCTTGTGTTCCTTCGCTCCATGAGGGGGAACTTCCACTGGAGCTCCTATCCAGGAACAGGCTTCCACTGTGGAAACAGAGCTACATAACACTGCTCAGGTTCGCTTTCCACAGCAAGCAGGGGAAGGGGAGCACACACACACACACACACACACACACACACACACATTTCCACAAACACATATGAACACAAGTATTCATAGTGTACATCTGTGTACATGCACAGTCTTTTATCTTCATTCCCAACTCGCACTAAGCTGTAATGACATTCCTTCAGTTGCATACTTTTCTCCTTCTTTTACCGCACAAATGATTTCAAATAGCCTGGCAGCACATGATTTAATAGACATAAGAGAAAGTGTTTTATCTCACCATCCATCATTAGTGGCACTCTCATTCAAATTACAGAGTTTAACATCCAGTGAACATCCGAAATGACTGCAACATGCAAAGCAGAGGTCTATATCTGTCACTGTGTGCGTGTTATTTTTGAAGTGCTCCTGAAAGACTGTTGCTATAATTGGCCACTTATCAGCATTAATGGATAGACAAGACACGTAGGTAGGAGCATTGGGAGAACACACACACACACACACACGTATGCATACACATTCCCAGGAAACACAGAAAGAGTCATCATATTCAAAGCAGACAGGAATAGAAATGGACTACATGAAGTAACCACAGTGGCGTAAGCAGTAGCCATTACCTCAACAATGACCATGACCAGTAGCCTTCATTGTGTGTGTGTGTGTGCTTGTATGCAGGCATACAGTGTGTCAAAGATGCCGTTTCCATAGTCAAGATATTCCTTTTCTCCATTAACATATCTGGTCTTTATATAAGGTGTGCCTGGGACTTATATAATTCCTGGCACTTTAAGTTTCTGTGTGTGTATCTGGAAAGCTTGTTGAACTGCAATTGTGTGATTGTGTGTATGTGTGTGTGTCCGTGACGCCTTGGAAGCTCTCCTGGCCACAGCTGTGGAAATGCTCCACTGCCCCACTCTGCTCAGTGGGGACAGTGGTGGAGAGGATGGATGAATGGATGAATGGGGGAGTGGGAGGGTTGTTTGAAGGCTCTGATGGTTGGATGGAGAAGAGAAACTGCTGAATTGTGGCACTGCCAGAAAGACAGTGGCAGAATGAGAAGGAAAAGTTGCGCTTACTTCCATCTTATATAAACCAGACCTCTTCTGTTTTCACTTGGCTGCAGGATTGGTCTTAATGTGACGGGCTTATGTCATGTCACTGTCACAGTTCATTTTCTTTCTTGTTTCTAACAGTTTTTCAACTGTTGCTGCATCAACATGTTGTTTCCTATTGTGCAACTAGCCAAAACAAAGAGGTAAAACCTAAAGGAAAAGTGCAACATTTTGGGGAAAGTGCTAATTCGCTTTCTCGCTGAGAGTTAGACGAGAAGATCGATACCACTCTCATGTATGGTGTATGAAGTATGAAGATCGTTAGCTTAGCTTAGCATAAAGACTGGAGAACACTTTACACTGCAGTATTTGCACATTTTAAATTTGATTATCAAGAATTGTTAAACTAATCCAATAAACAATCCCTGCAATAAATTCCCACTTTGTGAAGGCTAAAAAGCAAAGTTGTGACTAAATAATCTTCTAATAATCTACTGTAAGACCACTTACTAATCTTTTCAGGAACTTTCAACCACATCTCACCATCGTGGAGTTGTTTCTGTTATCAACAGCATGACTTAGGTGTTGGAACTTCAGATGTTAAAGTCCCCTTCCACTGAAAAATGTGTTTTTCTTCTTGTTCCTTCATTTGCATGTTTGAGCTTGTGCAGACACTAGAAGGCTGATTTCACATTAATCTCCTGAAGGAGGAAAGTTTTTCTGTCCTCACCAAATAAGGCGTATACCTACGAGCATGATTTGTGACATCACAACTAGTTTGAAGCCAATCATGGTCCAGTATTCAACTTAGTGTGATGTGGAAACTTGAAGCCTCCGGTGCACAAACATGGAGAACAGACTTTTCAATGAGGTAGGAGGCATCAGCAGTTAAATTTCTGAAATTACAAATATTTGCATATTCATTGAACCTAGAATTTTTAGTGAGGGAGAAAGAGCAGATGTTTTTTTTTTTTAAGGATTTTAATGAGAAAATAAAAAACTTTTGCGGAGGACATATATTAGACACTAAGAGTATTTTATATACATTTTAAACCATGTCTGGAGGGGATCTTTACTTTTTTTATATTATTTGATTTATATTATTGTGCCCACCCCCTATGTACAGCATACAGTACCATGTATATGTATATGTATCTGCATGTATTTTGACTTCCTCTTTTACTTTGTCGATGTACATTATCTGCCTTGCACAACACCCACTTAATGTCAAAGGAGTTTACTCTGCTAGGGGGTAAACAAAATATTTAGTGGGCTATTTTCAATTCTCTTTCTTGTGTTTGATGAAGTGTGATGACCTTGAAACTCACAACAAAAGGTGTTAATATATTCATATAATACAGTGTATATCAGTGTGCAGAAGCAAGTTTTTCTTCTGTATCGGAGGGACTGCCCTTACTTTGCATTATGGGAAGCCCCATTTGGAGCTGTGTCTTGGTAGGAATTTGCATGCTGGGTGCAGGCTTGTTTGGTGTAACAGCCTCCCCAATTGATTGCCTACCTGCGACTCTTTGTGACACTAATATACTATACACTGTCAGAGTGTCTGTGCTGCCTGTCTGTGCCTCTCTTAAGTCCTTGTCCTCTGTTTTTTTTTCTTCTGTTTCCCATCGTACATTAGACAGGAATTCATCTTGAGAGGCTGCATGTGTGTGTGAGTGTGTTTGTCTTACTTGTAGTGGAAACTCTTTGGGAATCTGTGCCATGGAATGTCTGGGCAGGATTCCCTCTTTTCCCCAGCGGAGCGGACCATTCACACACGACTATCTGTACGCAACATGAACACGTAGCACAGAAAAGCACGGAAACACACGTCCATTTGTGCGGACTTAAACTTGTCGCATGGTTAATGAGAATCAAAGTCTCATTTATGAGAATCAGATTCCCATTAACTGTGATTGGAAAATCTGATTTCTAGGTTATGAGGATTTGTTACCAAATCACTAAAACGTAAATTGTTTCTGTCTGACTGTCTGTCTGTCAAGTCTGCGTTTTCCTCCTCTCTGTCTGACTTGTGACTTATTTGCTCTCACCTTCTCTTACTTTTCTCTTTTCTTCTCGCTTCCTCTTTCCCCCCCCCCTTCACTGGAATTTAACTCCAGTTTGACCTTGTGACTCATCTCTCCCACACTGACCACACCAGTGCTGTCTATCCTATGCAGACGCAGTGCTGACCTAGTCTCTCATACACTACATGCACGCCAACACACACACATACTCCTACGCTCACACACACACACACACACACACGCAGATACTGTTGCGTCACTCTCCTGTGGTATGGCCTGTAACTTACTAGACAGCTGTTCCTGCTTAGCTGTCATGTCAGCCATGATGTCAGAGCTTTGTTGTGTGTGATTGGCTGACGTCTGAGTACGTCCTGTCTATGTGGGAGATACTATGTGGGATCTTGTTGCTCTCTGTGCCACAGAGAGTCGTGGTCACGGATGAAATGGTCAACAGATCTGCGACCTCTCACCCCGCAGTAGAACAGTTGCGTCTTTCTTGTCCCCGCTGTGTAAAAATGTGCTACGCTCTTGTCGTGGAGGCAAGTTACACTGCTACAGAAAACTCAGTTGACCTCATGTGGGCACGTATGTGATAAAATGTAAACATTGTGCTTTAAAGTTTAACCCCAGTGACATCTGGAGCTGCAAAGATGAAAGATCAGAACACCAGACTGTAAGTTTAACCCACCATGCTACGTTTAAAGATAATGTTTAAAAGGATAAGTCCACTTGATTACAAGGGTCATATTTTTGTTTTTTTGTCCAATGTTTCTTTGGTTATGATGACATTGTACTTCCCAAAGTAATTGCTGAGATCTGGGAACTCAGCACTACAACAAAGTCTTTTGGTTGGACAATCAGACTGGTTGCAAAAAATGTCTTTATCCTGACATAAAACAGAAAGTGAGTGATAATAATAAATAATTGTGTTAATCATTTCAATTTCAATAAATCATTAAAATTTGTAATAAACAGTACATGCACAGCATCAATAAGAATAGAAGCTCAAAGCTGAATCTGGAGGTTAAATATGACAGATTTTCACAACAGACAGGATGAGTAATCACTTTCCTGTTCTTCTTCATTTTATCCTACAAATACGTTTTGCTGATGTTGGGTTTTGTGTAACCATGAATAATCATCTGACTGCTCATTTTTTTCCCCCCTGTGCAGCATCTTTTAAATAAACTTCGTGAGTATAATCTTATTAATACCAATGATGAAGTCATGACCTACTGATGTGAACTACAAAAATAAGTTATAAACTGGAATTATCCTGTTTGTATCACTATCAGGATAACAGAACATCAGAGTAGAGTGTTTGGACTGTAACCTGACAATTGATTAGAAAAGAAAAAGAGACTTCATCCAAAAGGGAGCCGAGGAAAGTCTGGCACGGTCCGAGTGGATCTGAGGATGATTTGATCTCATCCCAATGTCAGAAGACCTCAACAAACCTCAATCGAAAACACTGGCAGCAGCATGATGTGCCACCACTTAAAGAGCCACTACGGTCGAAAAGAGCAGCAATACGTGTCATTTTCCTTGCACTTCACCGTTCACACTCTCTCCTATGATCACATGATTGAGAGTAATAGCCAGTCCGATTGGATCCACTCAGGTACCAGACATATTGACACACAGGGACCTACAGCAATACAATTGTACAATGCCCGTTCCAATTCGATTAGCCTCTCGATTAGAGAATATAATTTGGACCTGGCCTGACTCTGGTCCCGTGTCAGGTCTCTGGATCCATGAAGACAACTACGTCAGAGTAATTCATGTCCAAATGTTTAAATGAAATGTGATTTTGATCTGGGTTTACTAAATTATCAGTAGTAGACAGAGTGATAGAAGGAGCTCTTTTGACAAAAAGCCTGTTTTCGTCTCTATAAAACTGGGTCAGGCAGAATTGCATTTGTGTAAAAAAACAAAAAACAAAAAAAAGACAAAAGTGTGTCATTCATTCATTGTATTTAAAAAATATTCCATTGCTCTGGTTTAAATGTGTTTGAGTGTGCACTTGTTTTTGTGTGTGTCCAGTTATAGTCACCATGGTGAAGTTCTACTAAAAATCGTCATGACAACTCAAGCCATCGACAGCCATGTTGTAAGCCAAAACACGTAACTGTCTCCTACGCATCAACACCATTCACACATGCGCTCATGCACACGCGTTCACATGCACACACACACACACACACACACACACACACACACACACACAAACACACACAACAAAGACGCCCACTTGCACAACGACGTATTCGACAAAACATGTTTATGAGATAAAATTAGTGTGTTGTTGCTCAGTGATGTAAGAAAAGAGAGGCCCTAAAATATGACTGTTTGGCTCATATTTTAAGTTATAGAGCCTTACCTTTGGTGTACATTTATATAAATGTATACCAAAAAGGGGGATAGTTAGGCTGATTTTTCAAAAATTAAATTGAATTAAATGTAATTACATTTGCTAATTTTATTTAAGGTAGAACTGATAACAGACTGTTTCAATCTGTTAACATCAAAGTGTGTCTTTGAGAGAGAAGCACTAGCAGCATGCGCCTGAAGGTGATGCCGCCTTGGAGGCTCACCCCACTCACCTCTAAACACACACGCGCACACACACACACACACGCCCTGCCCCCAGCACATACAGTACACTGCTCAATGCTTGGGATAGAAGCCCCCCTCCTCTCATCCGTTCCTGTATCTGACCCATTTTCCTGCATGCTCTGTAGACACTAGTGAGCGGCCCTGCCACCCGCTCTGCCACCCACCCCTCCTTGTTTCCATTGGGGTGGAAAACACTGGTGGAGTGGGAAAAAGAGGGGAGTGGGAGGGCAGGAGCAGTGGAAGATGAGCTGAAAGGGGGAGGAAAGTATCAGGGTGAGTGAGTCCGTCCATTAACCCCCCCAGAGGTAAACCCCAGGGGGGTGAGGGGATTGGCCCTTGCACTAAGTGTGTGTGTGAGTTTGTGTGTGTGTGTTTATGTGTGTTTACTTGTGTGTTATTGGAAGGATGGAGTTGGATGAAAAAAAATGCATCAACAACATCCCCTCTTGCTCTCCTGTGCTATGATGTCGCTCGCCCAGAACATCAGAAAACATTTCAGTTTTATCTCTTTCTTACTGCTGCCGGTTGGTAATGTTTGAAGGACATACTTGATGTTTTTTATGTTTTAGCCCATTTAAAGTGGACACATATAGTGCACATTTCCAGGTCTATATTTTTATTCTGGTGCTCTACTGGAATATCGTTGCATGATTTACAGTTAAACAAAACTCCTTATTTGTATTATACTGGCCCTTTCTAAAGCCCCTCAATTCAGCCTCTGTGTGAAACAGACCGTTTCAGCTCCTGTTAGACTATTAGACTATGAAAACAAACAATAGTTGTTTAGGAGTAGCTTTTTTCTCATTCTTTACTCAAAATATAAACTCAAATACATGTGTACATGTATGAGCCTGAATCTGATCTGAAATATTAGAGTGGACAACGCCAACAGTCCGTGGAGTGTACAAAGGCAGGTAGCAGCAGGTTGAAGCGCTGGCTTTTGACTTGAAGGGAGCATTTTACATATGTTGACCTCAAGTTTTGGAACTTTGACCATGTTTAACATCTGACATAACAGTATATAAATGACAGAAATTCACAAAAGCATGATATGTCCCATTTAAGAGCCACTCTAGCGATTTAGTGTTGCACCTTCACGAAGTTGGGGGAATGGACAAAATTGATGCAGCAGAGGCCGAGACATCCTGACTTTTAATCTCTTGTACCGGTATAGGTCAAGCGGCAAAAACACTGGATCCTACAGTCTGGATGTCTTTATTATACCCTCCATTGCTGGGAAACACTTACATCTATCCTGTTTGTTTTGCAGGTTTTCTATTAAAAGCTGATACTTGGGACACTCCCCATGAAGAGAAAATTGACTTATTTAACATGTAAAATAAGTGGAATGCTCCTTTATTGCCATGTCTTTGGATTTATTCCGACCTTTCAAGCTGCCATTGGTTTCCATTCATAATCAAAATGCAACAAAAATCACCTCATAGAAACTTGAGACAGGTGATGTATCATGGAGAACATTTAACCTTTTTTATCACAGCCCAATCACTGTATCATCATCATCATCATCATCATCATATTGTAATGTGGCTCCGAAATGGAACCAAGTCCTTGTTTGTTGATGCATTCAAGTGCTACAGGGGAACTCCAACATCCAAGTTGAGAAGCCAAACAACCTGTTTAATGTAAATAGGTACAGTATCACAGTTACATCCTGTTTTACACGACGGCCATGTTTCCTTATTGATACCTGATTCCTCTGGTTTTGATTTTTCAACAACATTCAGACATTTCTCATAAATATAGTATTTCTCAGCAGCCAACTGTGTAATCCCGAGTGTCAGAGCCTCCTTGAATGCAGTATAGAAAGCATTTAAAATTGTACCTGCTTGTCCAGTCAGCCTTACATTTTTATTACAAGGGATTTTGATCAATTTGATTTGATTGGTCTAAAAATGTATGGCATGCTTTGAAAAATGGCCTTCAATAATATAAAAATATGTCATTAATGCAGCAGATAAAGACCTATAACCATACAAGTCATTTGGTATAACTGTATCCTTTCTTCTAACACAAGCCTAAATTTTGAGTGTCAGTGAAAAATGAACAGTGAACAGACTGGGTAACACCTACGTATCTCTAATCACGTTGCATGAGAACGAGGCCAACTCTGCTGATACTCTCACAGTCCTGTGGGGATTGAGGTTTAAACTGTAAGACTGGGATGGCCCAGACAATCTGCCATCTTTTTTCTCTGAATCCTTTGGTCACACAGTGAGCAGATTTGTGGTCCAGTGATCAAGGTAGTGACAACGTCGCCCACTTGAGTCTCACTTGCTGGTTTCATCCTGTTACCATGTGATGTAAATGGAAGTGAAAACACCCACTCTCTCCTCAGTGCCATGACAATCATATGACATCAGTATTGCAATGACACAGCTTCATTATCACCTGAGTTGTCCTAGTGGTGTACTTTAGAATGTAGGCTTAGATTGGTTGCTGATTGGTTGGTTGTTGGTTTGAACAGTGTGTACTTTAAAACTATGTGACCTGTGGATGTTTTCATACGTCTCTGAATGGAAATGAGTGGAAGCTTGTTGGTTGCAGTTCTCTTAAGTGTTATAATTACGTGCAGGTGACGATTGTGTTTTTTTTAAATTTGAAAACTTGTACACATAGCATCAGATCCACCACCGTTCACTGCTGGAAGACTGTGTAGGTGTTTGTGGCAAGGAAGTATGCACTTTCACTGGTTGCTTTTGTGTGTGCGTGCGTGTGTATGTGTGCACATGTCTGTATTTTGTGTATGTGCTAATCCTGGAAAGAGAAGTGAGATGGACACTTCCGCTCTTTTCTAAAAATAGACCTTCCACTGCAGCTTGCATCACTTCCTCTTTCTGATACGCCATGCGTGCACTCACACACACACACACATACACACACACACACATGCACACACACTCATATACACATATGTAACCTAACAACGCTTAACAATTTCCTTATCTGGCATTGCGTGGTAACCATGTTGTGCGCGCGTTTGATTGTGTGTCTGTCTGAGTGTGTGTGTAAGTGGAAAGTGGTTTGGTGTAATGGCACAGTGTGTGGGCTGGGAAACAGCTGGTGTCTCCAGTTAACGTGCATGGAAGCACACAGTGCTGTGTTACAAAGGGTTACTATGTATGTACATCTGTGATAGTACATATGTATATACATTAAAGTGTGTGTGCGCATGTGTGTGCGTGCGAAAGTGTGCGTGACTTACTGAGACAGGGTGAGAATTGGAAAGTGGTGTCTCACCACGTGACGTAGGTTTCTGGTGTTTTCCAAACCAAAGAACTGGAACCAACAGTGACGAGGATGTGATGTCATCATCAGGCTTTCTTTCTCACCCTAACTGCGGCCCCACATCTCACACTACTCTTTTGTCACTTTCTTTTTGTCTGTGTCTATATTTCCATCTCTCTTTGTGTCTCTGTACAGTATCTGTCTGTCTGTCTGTCTGTTTCCCTCCTTGTCTTTATCTCTTGCTTCCCCTCTTGTTGCACTGTAGGGGAGTAGGCGGTTGCTGGCTGTTTTTTTTTTTTTTAATTTTTTTTTTTTTTTATGAATGGGATGTGTTGTTTACTCTCTGACAGAGCTATTTCTGTCAGCGCTGATGATGAACACATACAGTGTGACCACACTAACTTCCTCCTCTATCGCCTTCCTTCTTCTGATTGGCTAAGGCTTCCTTCTCAATGGCAAAGGCTGTGCGCACTTGAGGTAGTAGTGAATGTGTACTTTTTTGTGGGAGTACTCGTGTGTGTGTGTGTGTGTGTATATATATGCACGTGGGTCAGAGTGTTGAGGGGTCTCAGCAGGCTTCCTTTCAGATATAATTGATAAAAACATCCTGTTTCCAAGGGAGAGAAACAGTTATTTTTTTTCCAAATGATGTCAACCAACCCACGCCAAAATGAACATATTTATTTTTCTAAGTATGACTGAGGCAGTCTGACAGCTGTCAAGTAATTTGCAAATAACTTGATGTTAGGAAGCAGGTAGATTCACCTAAATGACAAATCTTCCATTACTCAACCACAAATCAAAAGTTGAAGCATTGAGTACTGTTGTTTTAAACCTTTTAAAGCAGACACTTTCGCCTGTTGCAATTTTTAAGGCCGGGTGTCTTCAATTTGTCCCGGCTTTCATAGAAAATTGAAAAAGATTTAAACTGATTTTCACCAGGATTTTATGTTCCCAAGCACCAAATACATGTGTGTTTCCTGCAGAAATAAGATGTTGATTGTCATGGTTTTTAGTAAAAAAGGTCCTTAGCCACAATTCCCTCTATGTATTTAAATAATAACATTTAACCACAATATTTGTGCTGCAAAATTCATTTTTATAATCTTATTTTCACCCATTTCTAATTATCAAAATAAACACAGATGAAAATCGAAAATGAAACAAAGTAGTTCTTTCCTGTTTTAAGCAGACTTTTATCCTTTAATTTATCATTCAGCCTTAAGACACTGTTGGAATAATGTAATATGAATCCAATGATTTGCATGTTAGTTTTTCAGCTGGTCGCTTCACTCAACCAGAGCAGTTTTTTTTTGTTTTTGTGTTACCTCCTCGAGGCCTGCAAATATAAATTGTACATACAAGCACATGCTTGTATGTAAGGACTGACACACAGACAGTGTCTGGAAGGCATTTACGTTCACATACTTACAGTTTGGATAATGAATACATCGAAAGTATTTTTTTTGGATGAGAATATCAGAGGACAGGTACAGTCCTGTACTTAATTACCCATGTACTGTAAATACACTCAAGCACGGTGTGTTTGTGTGCTTACATATGTGTGTATGGGCGTGCGTGGTAGTGTTCTGTGTGGAAGACGATGTGTGATTGATGTGTGTATATGTTGGGCTTGTGCAGTCGCGGTTTAAAATGACACAGGTTGTGTCAAAGGTCGTGGAGGTCATGGTGGCCTTGACTTGATCCTTTTGTAATGTGTTTTTAATGAAATGTAACATGTATAAAGTCTTGGCCTTGTGTTTAAATTCCCCACAGTGGGATGTGGCTTCATGGACGGTTCAGATGAGGAGCTGAATGTTTAATTAGCATGCCATGAAAGATCTGTGAGAACAAGCTACATGCAACGTTTAAAAACACACACATGTGCGTGCTCACACAATGAAGCTCTCAATATTGATATATCAGGTATCCTTTTCTGTACACTGTTCTGTGACTCATTCAATCACAATGCATTTACTGTGAACATACACTCTTCCATTTTTATTTAGTATGTTCGTAAAATGTAATTTTAAGGTACCAGTTAATGAATGTCCCGGAACAGGATCCGGGACCTTGTGGTTTTTGACTGCGTGTATTCCGCTACCTATTTGTGCAGATCTGGTACCTCTCGTGGTATGAAAACAAAAATAACATAAAATAAAATAAAAAATATATGTATTAATTTACAGACGACTTTTCAAGCAGTTTCACGTTCCATATTAGTTGAGATTTATTCTTAAAAAGTCAGGAGATCTTACTGTTGGTGCAAGCGAGTGCACTGAGCGAAAAGCTCGCTGGGTAAGTAGGCCTATGCAACTGCAAAGTAAAAATGTCAAATTTGCTTTTCAAAAGAAGAGTCAAGATGGCGACAACGATACATGACGGCGGTTGGCAGGAGCAGCCAGAGAGGAATTGAGAAGTCTTTCCAGGGCGTCACACTGAACGGAGGAAAACCCAGCGATGAAACACTTAACCAGAGGCAGTTTGACCATGAACTTGGAGGACGGTATGTTATCTCAAGGGGGTTGCCGGATAAAACTGGATATAACAAGTTTATTAAGGAGGTTGAAGGTGCTTTATGTACAGCACTGGCCTGAAGTATGGGGCTTTTTTCCTTTCTTTATTCAAGAGCGTGGTCTTTCAATTTGAGGGCATGATTTATTGATTTAACGTTCAGATTTGTAATGCTTTCCCTCAAACCCCTGCCCTCACACTCAAATAGCCTCTGCTTGCGCTTAGATTTGCTCTGCTTCTGCTCAAACTGTATGTTTGCACTCAGATATATTGTTGCTTGCACAGATTTCTTGCTCCAGCTTCAGCTCTTCTCCTCACACTCAGGCTGCTTCTATGCACTCGTGAAACGTCTGCTCTCAGATTTCTGCTCTGCTCTCGGATGTTTTGTCCCTGTCAAAATTCCACAACCAATAGAAAGCCAAATGTAGTGTTGACCAATGAAATGATCCCTGCCTCCTTGCAGGCACGATCGCTTTACTTCTTAGGGAGTCCCGTACGGGCGGTTACTCTTACACCGGGTTCATCCCCTCTCGCCCTCTCGGGCTTTATTAAATGTACTTTCCTTGCTTTCTTTACGACTTCTGGAATAAAAGGACAGTTAATATATATACCAGTGCCCATTATTTTTACTATAATAGCTACATATAATAGTAGCTGTATAGCACACCGGCCTCCCATGGGTGTGCTAGAGGAGAAAATGACATCACCTTCATGATTCAGGAGCGGGAGTCTAGTGGATTGCCAAGGTCAAGGACCTCAAGTAAGTTTTTTATTTTAATGGTGCTATTATTTCCTTCAAATTGAGTTGGTTAAGTCATATTTGCGGCTCAAGAATACATCCATTGATAATAGGCTTGGCTTTCAAGTATTGTACGTGCGTTATTTTTTTCCCACCCGCATTCTGTGAAGACCCACCCCTACTCTGCCTCTGATTGGCTCTGGCCCTGATATTCTTAAACTGGAAATACATCAGGCACGGACGCGGTGCGTCACAAAGTTCGGTTGCACTGCTGCGTCGCATTGTCTCTGATACAATGAGGTATTTATTGTAATAATTTTTAAACAGATTGTACTCATTTTTTACATAGTTCTATGTAGTTTTTACCTGTTGGAGGGCCGCCTTGCTGCGTGAGACAAAGAAAAATAGACCAGCTGTGTAAAAAAAGAGATGAGCAGCGTGATGCCTGCGCGGGTGCACACAGCTTCCTTGGTCAGTTTAGCAGCTTCCGTTGATTATAATGGACGTGTTCTGCTGCAGAAGACATGTTGCGCCGTGTCCGTGCTTGGTATATTTAGGCCGTATCCCTAACCAAAACCATCTCACTCCTCGTGCCTAAACCTAACCATTCTAACCAATGAAGGCAATGAGCACTAGCCAATCAGAGGCAGAGTAGGGCAGGTCTTCACAGAATGTGGGTGGGAAAAAAAATAACGCCTCCCATAAGGAGGCAGTGATCATTTCATTGGTCAACACTACACCTGACTTTCTATTGGCTGGAGAATTTTGCTCTCATGATAAGAAACTTGGTCTTCGCTCACTGCAAAGTAGGTTGCAGAGCAGAGCGCAGGTCTTGAATCAACTTGCCAAGTTGCCAAGCTTGATAATGAGGGAAATATCTGCAGCTCCATTTGATCAGCTATCAGTTGTATTTCCTCATATCATTCGTCTTGATCATTTTCAGCTTAAGTTTTGACTATTGGATGTTAAAGCTCAATCGTGTGTCATAATGTTTGATAATAATCAGCTAGAAGAAATGAGTGAAAACATCATGCAAAGAAGTTTTATAATTTTAGAAGTTCTTTTGCTCCGTCTTCCACTCAGTGCACTGTTAGATGTTTCATTTGCCAAAATTCAGTATTGACATCTTCGCCTGCCTGCTGTGAGTGTCTGTTTGTGTGTGTGCATGTGTATGTGTGTTTGAACTGCTCTGAGGACATCCAGTTTGAGTGTTTCTCCTCCAGTGCTCTTTCCGGTTGAGGAACAGTAGTTTTTCTGTCGATGGGGCTTATGGATTGGCACATTCAGCATCCCTGCCCCCACTCACTCACCCACACATGCAAACACAGGAACAAACTAGATTCAGACTTTATTGCATCGGTCAGGTGACAGAGGGGGACTTTGAGTCAGAGCGTACGTAAATAACACCATAAAAACTGGACAATGTTGCTGTCATATAAATCACACAGTTGTTTTGTTCATCGTTTGTACATTATAGGGATCTTAAGGATAGACACAGAGGACCCTTTCACATTAGCCACGATGGATCATGCGTTTTCTAAATGGTACTATAAACAAAATCCACACATTAACTCACTTTCATAAGCTTGATTTACTGGGAATTTATCCTTTTAGTATTGTCCTTGTTGATGATATTTAATGTCATCTCACAATGATTGAAGGATTAAATGTTCCTCTTTGGGTTGAGAAGCATCTACAACATCCACGCTTGTGAAACCCCTTTTTATTTTAGTGACACATATTGAACAAAAGAGGAGGTTAAGAATGGGAGATGACTTAAATTAATGTAATACATCCAATCTCTTAACCCTTAAAATGAGACTATACAGTATACAGAAAGTTATAGATAAAGAGAAACACAATATTCCACTTAAAAGTGAAAAGTTAATTCATATGCAATAAAACACACCCTTGATAAAGTGGAGTTTTCCACTTTAGCCTCACCTGGCTTGTAGTAGTTTTTCATGGCTAATTTTAGCTAATGTCATGAAACTCTAAATAGATGTTGGTGTATAATGGACACTAATGAGTCAATTTACTGATTTATGACTTTTCTCTGCTGGTGCCACTGTTACACTATGTTTCAGCATTCAACATAATCCCTTAATTGTTACTTTTGGCCACAGCGGCTGCTGTTAAGCAAAAGTTATGTAAGTTTGCTTTATCCTGTTAAGGGTTGCAGGGGGATGGAGCCTGTCCAAGCATGCACTGGGTGAGAAGCGAAGGGGTTCATCCTGGACAGGGGCAGCTGTAGCTCAGGAGGTAGAGCAGGTCGTCCACTAATCAGAAGATCGGTGGTTTGATCCCTGCCTTCTCCAGTCCGCATGCTAAAGTATGAATGTGTGTGTGAATGGATGAATGTGGCATGTAATGTAAAGTGCTTTGAGTGGTCGAAGACTAGAAAGGTGCTATATAAATGCAGTCCATTTACCATCCATTTAAATAAGGCTACATTCATGTCATGTCAGAGTTGTCGTTTACGATTACTGGTTTTCCGACTTGTAAAATAAATGGCATTCACTTCAACATCCTAGTCATAATTACAACAAGGAAACTTTTGTACAAAACAAAAAATACACTGTCAACATATATGGGAGATTTATTAAATAGACTGAATAGTTTTGATCAAGTGACCTTCATCAGGCATTTCACTATAAGTGTGTGCAGGAGTCTGTTTTTGGTTTTGTACCATTACTTTCTCTCCTATGCACTTGTCAGTTTACAGGTGTGCAAAGACTTCTCCTTATTTTATAACAGGGAAACTTTGACTTTTCTGAAAGCTCTATTTCTAACATGGTGCTTAATAATATGGAATATATGGACTAATATGTGTGCCTCACATCAACCAAAGTCTGTTGTTCAAGGAAATTAAACCCAAATTCATTGGATATAGTTTTATATTACCAATGCACAGCACTTTTAACCCTAGAAAACAACATTTTAATCATTCAACAGTTTTGAGTTGCCTGACATCTTCAACACTTGCAAGTTGAATAGGAGTCTCTCCTATTTCTACCATCCATCCCATATGATGCATTATAAAGGTCAATACACTTATATAGCCATATAGACCTACATATTTCCACCTATAGGCAATTATGAGATTCCAGCCAGTACTTGCATGTCTTCCTGCACAATACTGCTCTCTTATCCCAAGTTGAATATATCTGAGTTATGTAATCCTGGTAATGAGAACGCTTTTGTTAAATTTCAGGGCTGTCCTTCACAGCAGGCTCCAGCTCCACCTGTCAAGACTCGGACTTGATGCAGCAGCAGAGTTAGCTTGCCCGGCTGGATCCTGTCAGGTAAATTAATCTTTTCCTCCCTCTGTCTTTCCCCTTCTCCTTCAGTGACGTCACTCTTGTGTTGCTGATGGAATCTCTGTTTGGGGTTGCCGTGGCAGCAGGAAAAAGCCAGTCATCGGGTCACAACAGCGACAGGACACAACTGTCTTAAAGAGTGACGTCGCATGCACGTCTTACTCCAGCGGCTTTACTGCACACACCAGAGACACGGTAAGCCGGGGAAACCCTCACATACACACACACATAGCCACACTCACTAATCCAATTAGAACATTAGTTAGTGACAGCCTGGCCCGGGCCTCCTCGGACACAGGCTGATCTAATTATTAGTGGATGGATAGGCTGGGCAATACCCAGTGTTTCCCAGCTCTAAGGTGCTTAAGTGGCACTGTGCCACTGCATCAGAAGGACACCTCATACGCACAAAGGATCCCCCTGCTATTTTTGTGGACATACATGCAGCCTGCCCGGTGAGTCAACAAAGACGAGTAAGAAGCCAAGAGTGACTTCCACTCTGTCAGCAGAGTTGCAGAGAGTGAACCAGAAACCCAGAGCTTAGCCAGGGTAAGAGACTTTCCCCTACGCACGGCCCTGTCTACACAAAACTCCTAATCACATGCCAGGAATAGTCACAGACATATACACTCTGGAAATTATTAACAGGAATGCAGAACAATCAACGGATGGAAGACCTTGGGATGCTGCTTTCACCCACAAAACATGCACTCATTTTCCATGTGCTAAAAACTATTGATACCATTTGTAGAGAGAGTGTGTGTGTGTGTGGATGTGTGTATTTTCTGAGAGGCTCTTCATTAAACAACACACCAGAATGAGGCTCACTCCAAACAAGGCCACAAGTCCATACAGAGGCTCTTATCTAACACTCACTGTGTAGTGAGGCTCTGCAGGGCTGTTATATTCTCTTTTATTCTCTTCTACACACACACATACACAGCCTACATACCGTATCAACGGTTAGCTCAGGCAGCGTGATTGACTACAATGGCCTGTCCTCTTTTCATGTGATGAACTGCGCTGTGGATGTTGAAGTCACGCGCTCCCGTGCGTACTCCGCACACACAAACAAAAAGCAAACGCACGCTGCAGGCAGGAAAGAGAGAAAGCCCCTAAAAAGGTGACAGAGCGAAAGAGAGTTAGCTGTGTCTGTCATGTGTCATGTCAGGCCCTCCCTTATGCTAATGTACCATTCATCTGTGTCATAGAACGATAATGACTCTCAGCGTAGAGAGCGGTGCTGAAGCACTCAGACACAGAGTAAAGCTAAGCTGTCCACTCCACAGTCAGCCTCTCTGTCTGTACACCTCCATGTTTCTATTTGTCTCTTTCCCTGTCTCTATTTGTCTGTCTCTTATTCCACACTTCCCTGTCTCTGTCTGTTCGTCTGTATTTTTTTGTGCGTCTGCCCCTTTGTCTGCCTGCTCATCTCCTTTTGTCTGTTTCCCTGTTTTTGTCTCTCAGTCTGTTTCCCTGTTTACCTTTGTTTCTTGTGTCTGTGTCATTTGCAGTTGCTCAATTTTTTCTCCCAGAAGTCGAATTTGTTTTTATTATCCCCACCAGTCAGATTTTACTGACTGGCAAAGGATTTTTCATTTATACCATATACACAACATTTTTTCTTATACTTTATACTGAACTTTATCATTGTTACTTTATCATCGTTACTTCCTGGAAAACAGTACATCAAGTTTTCCCAGTATGTGTCAGTAAATGAAAACCCAAACCACAGTATATAAAAATTTGCAATTGTGCTTTTACTCATTCAAAATACTAATTATTTTTGCTTTTTTATCAAAACAAATCTGGGAATTTATCTGCACTCATTTGATTATCTTTTTTAAAACTGTTAAAGTTGGATTATAAAAATCAATAATACAAAAACTGTGTCAGTCAGATGATAAAGATGCAGTTTATAAGAGAGTTGCTCATTTGATGTTTGATCATTTATTCTTAAAGGGAGACTGGTGCATACTCAGCAGCTCCTTTGTGTTTTCTCTCCATTTTTCTCTTTAATTTCCATAACTGGAAGATTTTCAAAGTTGTGCTTGTCACAAGGTGATATTGTTTACTGCAAACTGTGGGGACCAGCATCTTCTGGCAGCAGGCAACACAACAAATTGAGGCCATAAAATCTGAATGAAAATTAGTTTAAACTAATCTGAGCTTTTTTTATTTCATTGAAAGAGTAACAAACAAAAACAGAGAGAGTTTTATGCATACTGTAGTTTGTCTGTGGTGAAAATGTGTGTGTGTGTGTGAAGCTTCTCATCCAGACTCGGATGGCTCCCCGTGTTTCCCAGGCAAGCAGCATATGCTAGCAGTTGTCCAGCGCGAGTGAACGGCCTGTCTGACATGGAAAGTGAAGGCAGGAGAGAAACGGAGGTTTCAGCTTGAGGGGACGTGGGGGGATAGCACATAGCCCTGGGGAGGTTTGACGATGTACAATGCAAGTGTGTGTGTGTGTCTGCCTGAGGTAAACTAGGGGATATTGACGCTGATGTGTTCTGATGGACTCACACATAGACACAGACCCTGCCTGTGACTCACAGACGAGACGCATGTATCCCCTCTGGGACGGCCTGAGGAACACTCACGCACACGCACACACACACTCACACACACACACACACACACACACACACACACACACACACACACACACACACACACACACACACACAGGCATACATATGCTTGCCAGGTTAGATATCCTCCTCAGCCAGTCATGGATCTTGTTCTAGCAGGAGAGAGGGATTTGAGCGGGGAGGGGAGTGTTGGATCGTCAGGACGTTTGACTGCAATTCCTCTGAGACTGAAGCTGCATTTGAAGCATCTCATTGTGTCTGTGTGAATTTTTTTTTTTTCTGCAGCCAGCTTCTCAGTGCAATCGGATTGGGACTTCTTGGGGGTTTGTTGCTCACCTCTGGCTCACCCTTCCATTGGCATAAATGTGTGTAAGCACAATGTTCGGTTCTGTTACTGCCTATAGTGTCAGCCATGAATAGTCCTTATTGAGCAGTTGTGGGAGTGTGAGGGAGTTTTCTGGGTACATGGCTGACTTCTCTCAGGGCACTGACCGCTGAAGTTTAGGACAGCGACTGAAGGGTGCGGGGCTTTATAAAGATGAATGATGAGGCTAGATGAGGAGAGCGAGTCGGCTCTCAAGTCGTAGCTCTGAGCCAAAGACTTTGCCTCATTCTCTCCCTGACTCACTGCACATAATCAGACATTAAGACACGAATGAAACACTTACATTAGCCATCGCTTCGCCATGGATGAGGACGCTCCCACGCGTGCATAAACACACACGTGCACGCACATTCGCAAAGATTGAGACAAAGATGCAGACACACAATGTTTCAAGAGCCAACGGGTTAATATGAGCTGTGTGTGACGTCAACCGTATGCTCGTTATAATAGTGCTGGGAGCCTCCAAGTGACTGATATCACATACACACACACACACACACACACACACAATGAATGATCAGTAGGTCATTTTGAGATCAAAGTATTCATCACAATTGACTGCCCATTTATTAGGAAAAACAGAAAATGACCTCAATATCAGTGCAGTTCTGTCAGTCAGCTGTTAAACGTTGATTTCGCTTCTCTGTGGATTTAAATCCATTGAGCTCTTTGAGTCTCTGAAGTTTTCAGTGCTGAAGATGAAGATGCTTAGTGAAATGAAGTAGCATCACCGTGAGAACTTCCTGGGTAGAGAGATAGCTGGGGGATGAAGTTGGACAGTTATTTGCTGTGTGCACAGTTTGGGGCCGGGTCAAAAATGACCTTGATAGTTCTGGATGTGGTTTTGAAATTATAGCAGAGTGATTTAGGAGTATCCTTTCACCCTGTTCACAAGTTTTGCCAGCTATTCATACGTGAATGCATCTATTGTCCCTCACGGGCCGTTGTAGGTGAGCTGTGGGAACTGGTGACGAGGGGGGATTCTTTCCAGTGCATTCTTGGTGTGAAACATTTATTGGACAGTGTTTTTTTCTGAAAAAACTGAGTATGCAGCCTGAAGGAGAACAGCAGAATATGTTGGCACCACAGAGCCGGCAGTAGGAGAAAGAAGCTAAGAAGTGCGTCAAAAAACAAAACTATTCTTTTCTGCTGCAAGTTTCCAGTAGTGGGAAACAACTGCTGGATGTGTGTTAAAACAAATCAGAGTGCCAACACGCAGTGCATATGTATTATGTCTTTATTCTGACTCCAACATTGTTCAGAGATGTGTGTGTTTATGTCTGAATATGTGTGTGTGTGGTGGAGCAGCCGTCCCTCGGCCACAACGAGATGAGGAATGCCCACAACTGCACATCTTGGTTGATCTCCCATGAGCCCTATGCGTGTGTGTAAGAGAGAGGTGTGAGATATGTGTGTCATGTTCTTTCTTTCTTAACCTCTCTGACGTGCCACAAGGTGTGCCTCTGCTATGTTCCGTTTCTGGCATCATTTTAATATCAGTCCCTGCCTGCCCTGGTGAACCTGATCCCTGCCCATTGTCTCAGCTGCTCAGAAGGACAGATATGCACTGATGAACATGAACAGATAATAAAACAAGAGTAAAGCTGATCCACACCATGTGTTAAAGGATATTAAAGCTATGGCTATCATTTCTTCATCTACGCAATATTTCTTTATTCCGCTGAGTGTTGTCAAGACAGTCGGCCAATAAATCCAAGGTGCCAACCATTTAATTGTGTGAGAAAGCAGCACTATTCAACAAGACACAATACAACAGGAAAATCCATCTGATGGCAGCCAAACACAGACATCCAGACACATGTAGAAGCATGCACAAGTTAAATTAGTTGGTCATTATTCTTGCCCGTTGTAATAAAATTATACTCACTCAAGTTAATAGCTGAGATCAGGGAACAGGATGACATCACTATAAATAAGTCAGGCAGGTAGAGAAACAGAAGTAGTCACATAATTATACAAGTTTTAAACAAACCTGGAGGTTGGTTTAACTTTGGAAGAGAAAATGAAGATGAACAATAAAATCATCAAAACATTTCATTGTAAACAACCATCACAGTTTACAGACCAACTTCCTGACTCAACTTTGAACAACCAAACCTGTCATTGTAGTTTGTGATTCAGATCATCTGGCCAATCTGTTGGATTGTTTGTAACCTGCCTGAATGTTTGACAACTAATTTCTTGCACCATTGAACTTATTTACTTGGTTATAATGATGTTGCCATGTTTGCAGACCTCAGCGAATAGTAAAACGTTGTCATAATTGATAGAAATGGTGACTCACCATTGCAAAAATAAGAGGTTTTAAAAAACAGGAATCATCCTTTAAAGCAGAGTTTCCTGTGTTAGCATTTCTCTCTAATGTCAGCATTCTATAAATGGATTTTGAGCTAATAGTTGTGATGCTACAGTAACAGGGACGAAGACAGCCTGAGAGTTTTGCTAATGTGTCACTAGTCTGACAAATCCAGCCTCTGTCCCTCGCTACACTTTTCCTCCGCATTCCTTTCATCTATGAATCTGTTTCTTTTTTCCCCTGCATGACTTCATGAGTGTAATGGCGGATCATAGATTTTGTTTTATTGCACTCCCGACTGCTATTAGGTAATTGTCTGCAGCACTCATCTATAGTGAGGAGTAAACCTGACCACTTAGGTATCTGAGGAATCTACTGCATGATCACATTCTGGCCTGATAACACTGGAACAGCCTGATTTCTATCACCTGGGATGGTGTAACTGTCTCTGTGGATGTGTGTGTGTATGTGTGTGTTTGTGTGTGTGTTAGGGAGTGTGGGAGTGAGATGTGTTGTGTCCTCATACCATATTAGGCTTCTCCAAATAACTGTCCCATAATTCTAGTCTCGTGAGTAGATACAGCCGGTGCTGGCCTCAAAAGGAAGCGAGACAAGGGCATATATTTGCTGTAACTCTCACTTTCACTCTGATTCAAACACACACACACGGACTGGACTCTAATTCACCCTCGATGTCAGACAGCAAGGTTTCCGGAAGGAATTCCAAGCATCCCGGGAACTATCTTCCTGATTCCTAAAGGCTTAGTATTATGCTCATCCTGTCTAGATCCTCGGCCAAGAAACACACTAGCGCACTCACAATCCAACAAGCCCAGAAATCCACTTGGACAAGCTGAATTTATGCTGTGACTGAGCAGCGGGGAATGCTGCTGTAATCCTGGCCATGCCGAACAGCAAGTGATGAATTCCAGCGATGATGCTGCGTTGGCACACATATACACACCACACGCGGGAATACCACAGAGGCAACAGAATATGCACAATATGTTAAGAAGGGATGAGAGGAAGAAAGATACAAGGAGAGAAAGAGAGATAAAGATAGATAACCTGTTGAAAGATGGCGTCTCACTTAAACTCAAATACGTGGGCTTTCACCACAGCTCGTCTTACACTCACGCTGCTCTCATGCCGGCCCGGGTTGGACCCACGGGATCTCAGGTTCATTTTTCCATTGTAAGGGTAAAGTGAGGGTCCGCACTCCACCATGTTTAGACAACACAGAGTAAGCTGGTGAGGACTCAAGGAACTCCAGTTTCTCTTTCAATAGGGGTGGCAGGTACACATGGCCAAAAGTTTGTGTATTCATGTGATTGTTGAACATATTCATTCTAAAACCATAAGCAGTAATATGCTGCAATAACAGCTTCCACTCTGCTGGGAAGGCTTTCTATAAGATTTTGGAGCCTGGCTGCATTAGGCCCCATTTACACCAGGTATTAACATGTGATCTGTATCTGGATATGTTATCTGGATAATGAGATCCAATCGCTGGATCTTTGCATTTACACCTGGTATTAAAATTCATTTCTTGTTTTCTCAGTTGTGCCCCCATTGTGATCAGATCTCAATATGCAAATGAGCTAGGCAGAGCTGGCTGACTTGTCAGTAGACATGGTCAAGGAGACTGCTGCCACAGACAGACGTCATTAATTTCTAAATCACTTTTTGTGAGGGAAGACCTCTAGCTTTGCTACTACTTGTAGATTTTGCTTTAGCCAGCAGGAAAGGTGGAGCTGGGTGACCTTTAAACTTACTGGGATGATTTTTTTCTTTTGAATGTGGTCAGACTGTATGGATGGCATTTACACCTGGCTGAGGTCCCATCACGTGAGCCTGACCACCTTCAAGCTTTGTCTGATTGCACTCCGATAACAATGTGTTCTGAGAAACAAACAAACAACAACAACAACAAACAACAATGAATGTCACTCTTCAACAGACAGACTCCATACCAAACCATCTGGGAGTGGTCCAAGGCAGGACAAGGCACAAGACCTGCAATGGGCCAGCGCCCTCCTCTGGGCCTGGGTATGGCTCAAAGCAAGGGGGGTGGGGGGGGGGGGGGGGGTTCAGCGCTGACCCGCCTCGCCTGTCTCCTGCTGGGGCTTCTGGTTGTGTTGCTGGGAGGGTGGGGTGCTCTTGCTTGCCTCTCCGGTGCACCGGTCTGGCCTCATTCCTCATTGCTGTAAAAATATAATGCTAATTATTATAATGGTTATTATTATATTATACTATATTATATTGTATATAATGATGATAATGATGTATTATTATATTATTATCATATTATTTTATTATTATTATTATAGTGACATTGCTGTTATATCATATATTTATTATTGCTATAACATTAACACTATGTCTTTTTTTTTCTCTCCACCACACATGCCATACTCATTACTCCACACACTAACCCGTCCAGGATCACTAAACACAGATACACATCACTGCCTCTTATATAAACATCCAGATATGCACACATACAAACATTACTCACACATACCCTACTTGATCCAATCTCTACTCCTGGACTCTAATCATATCGTCACAAAAATCACTGTAACTGTTTTATGTTATTGTCTGCATGTCTGTCTGTCTGTCTTATTTATCTTCTATGTCACTCTTTTTTGTCACACTATTTCACCAATTTAAAAAAAAGTGTTATGAGTGCATTTACACCTACATTAACATGTTTTTCTTTACCCAGATAACATATCCAGATTGCATTTTAACGTCAGGTGTAAATGGGGTATTAGTGAGGTGTTGGGCACTGATGAGGCCTGGCTTGTAGTCTGTGTTCCACTTCATCCCAAAGGTGTTTAATGGTGTTGAGGTCAAGTCTCTGTGCAGGCCAGTCAAGCTCTTCAAGCCCAGAAAACCTCTTCTTTATCAACTTCTGCTTTGTGCACTTGTTCATAATCATATTGAAACAGTAAAAGGCCTTCCTCAAACTGTTTCTACAAACTTGGAAGTACAGACAATACTATATAGAAAAACATGTAAAATATTTAAACTTTTGGCCATTTAGTGTAGATTTGTGCACTCATGTCAGAGACTGCTGATAAAAAATAGGAAAATCCTGAAATAGTCAGTGGAGAAACATAGCGAGTGGTCCCTGAATGGCTTGATGAGTATGAAAGTTATGTGAATTATATAATATGGCCTTCACAGTCAACAGATCTGAAGCCAACTGAACACCTTTTGGAGATTTTGGGCCAGTGTGATAACAGGCGTTCAGACTGAAAACAGTACTGCATTAAATACATAGTGACACATTGTTGGGGGACAGCTATTATAGGTGTTGGTTAGACAATGAAATATTTTTCGGGACAGCTGGTTTGAGTTATAGATCCATTAGACTGAAGGCTTTTCAGATGCTGAACCACTATTCAGTGGTTTATAATACTATGAGACACAATTTTCCAATTCTGGAAAGTTATTACGGTGACAATAATTTCTCTGTCTTACCAATCGCAAGGTAAACATAAGATGTTCATGTTACAAAATAATCCACCAGAAAAGTGGCTTGTACATATTTAATTTACCGCTTTAACGCTCTTCATTGCCAGATGATGTCACGTTGTGTTGCAGCAAAAGGTTCAACTTTATTGCCGGAGCATGATGTGCCAACGCAGTGGTCTCATTGAAATGAATGAGGGGGCTACATTTTTAAACACTGTTCCAATGTCTGTTTGAACACGGCTTTAGACAGCGCTCTCCACCACCATCATCAAAACACCAAATGTGGGAATATCTATTGAAAGAACGGTGTTTATCCCTCCAGTAGAGTTCAGGAGACTTAGTGAATCTACGCATTGGAGCTGTTCTGGAGGCTCGTGGTAGCTAGACACCTTAATAAGAGACTTTATGTTGGTTTTTCCATTCATTTGTTACCCATCTGTATGTGTACACTGAGTATATTTTGTGTACTTGTCCTGTTGTGGCAGCTGAGTTTCAGCATTTTGAGTGCGAACCATCTGAATATAATCCGAAATATTTCACACTCATCGCCAATTTCCACTTGCTCGTTCACTCAAATTAGAGATCTCGCACTCCATAGTGGACGACGGGTGAGTGAGTGCTTTGGAGTGTGTGTGAGTGTGCAGCCGCTGGAGTGCTGTGTCCATGAAAGACTCTTCTTCCTCCACTCAGCGGGAAGAGAAGAGTGGCGCTGCCGTGGAATTGAGAACCCTCATCCCCTTCACTACAGTGGGAGAGAGCCACCGGGTCCGCACTAAGTGCTGCTGGGCACTATTACTGTGAAAAGGACTCCTCTCTAGGGTGTCCTTTCAAGTGTCTGCTGAACGGGACACTACTGAGAGCCACGGCCAACTAGTGTGTGTGTGTCTGCATGTGTGGGCCAGTGTACTCGCTTGCCTGTATAATGTGTTGCTGGGAAGGTTTGTGGAGCTGAAACCAGATCAGGTATGTGTGACAGCCACCGCGTGAGTGTGCATTTATAGAGCAGTACGTGTGTGTGCCAGGTTACAGTATTAATAGACAGCTGTGTGTTTGTACAGGCCACTAATAGCCACATGGCTGATATTAGTGGATCAGTTTCCATCACACTCTGTGGCGTAGAAGCGCCTGATTCAGCAGGTGTCCCCCCTGAATGTCCTAGCTGTTCTCTGGCTCGCTGGAAAGTGTCGAAGTGTCCTGAGGAGGGTTTGCCTTGTGATGTGGCCTGACCACTGACCTGCCAGGGGTCACACACCAGCATAACAAGTCAATGCGACGCAAGGGAGTAATAGCAACAGTCAAAGGGATGACACCAAGGGCTTGAGAATAACTAGGGAGCCTCAGAAATGCTTATGAAGCAACTTATTAATTGATATTTCCTCTGATTATTATATCAATATGTGGATAGAATAGAAAAGGATGCAAACAATCAATAAATGGATAAATAAAAATGTGTACTCTCTCAATATAGAAGTTTTTAAAATTGAATTACATACCTATATTTGCATATTATTTTAAAGGATTGTTTCCATGAAAAGCACGAAAAAGCACCCCTAATCAGGTCAACAAGAAATAAGAACAGAAAATAAAGAAGTAAAAATACATACACAAGGATTGTTTTCACTGTTTTCATTTTTACACATTGGTTCCCTGTTTAATTTTCCATTTGCCACCTCTATTATCATTTACGTAGAACTCAGGGGCCTTGTTGTGGCAAACCTTCGCTAATACGCTTTAGGATGTAACAAGAACTCTCACTGGGTATCATCTGTGCTTGTTGGCACCCTTGAAACCTTCAGAATGGCAGTGATTCATTTGTGGCTGGGGTGTTTTTGGAGTAGAAGCTAATGGAGAAGCAAAGGTACTTGGGGTTAGTAGACAAAGCTAATTAAGTGTGTCTTGAATTATGCGTACAGTGTTTCTCAATCGGTAAAACGTGGCACATGAATCCCAGTGTGGGCATCCATGATGAAAATATAAGTCCTTGAGGTACTTCAAGGATAATTTGAATGGTTTGGTTAAAAAATTGCCAGAAAGGGGAATCAGTGCTGTCGAGTGAACACCTGCTGTTTATCTCTCAAATCAAAAACTTGTCTCTCAACTATTCTAGGATCTTAAGCACCTTGATGTATTTTGATGATGATTATTCCATCAGAATTCTTTATAGCTCGAGGGGGAGAGCATGTTTTACCTTGTTAGGCCTTTATTAGCATCAATGTGGACCTCTTAGTGGTACATTAGTGCTGCTTGGTTGACATCCAAATTTCTGTGTGCAGTAGTTTTAGAACTTAAGAGCCCTGCCTTGTGTTTCAGTTTGACCTTCATGTGTTTTTGAGTTGATCTAATTGGATTTGTAATAAAAAAAAGTATAAAGGATAGGTTCACAATTTGTCAACCCTGTATTAAAAAAATATTCAGGTGCCCAAATAAACATTGAAACACGTTAAGCTTGCTGTAGTTGTTCCTCCCTTTGACTGTTCCCTTCCTGAAGCGCTTTCAATGTAAGTAACGGGGGACAAAATCCACAGTCCCTGCTCTGTGAAAAAATGTATTTAGATGTTAATCAGAAGTTATTATGAAGCTTCATTAGTCTGAATTAGTCAAATCAAGTAGATATCTTCCAGAGTTGTACGAATTTTCCTCTTTTTGTTACTATCGTCCACTGCAGCTCAACAGGGAAACTCTGAGAGGAAGTTTTATACTAAAAAAACTGCAGCTTTGGAGGAAATCCACTTCAATTGACTAACTCAGACCATTAAAGCATCATATAAGCTTCAGATAAATGTTTAAATACAATTCTGCAATAGTTAGTATGAACAGGTGGAATGATTACAGCAAGCAAAGCCTATTTCGGTGTTCATACATGTATGGGCACCTGACAAATCTGTTTTTCAGACAGATTCGAAAAACTGTGAATCTATCCTTTAAAGGTTGTAAAATTTTATCGCACCTCATTCAGAAGCATGTGTTTGAAGTTTTAATAAAATACAACATGTTATAATGTCAAATCTAGAAGTTGTTATTATAATCATAATATCGCTGACAGTAATGACATGTTAGTGATTGACGTTATGGTCAAACTGGAAACTCTTGATCCTGTATTTCCAGATACTGATCCGGGAAGGTGGGGGGGGGGATCAGTAAGTAACACTGTAAGAACATTAGGTCTTCGCAACTTATGAGGAGTTATGAAGAGTAGGACGAGTTTAATCTGGGTCCTGTAATTTGGCGCGGATCAAGTTTCTGTGCACAACAGTAAAATGGCAGGTGGTGTGATCATGTTCGTGTGTGTGTGCTCATATAGACATGGGTGTTACACAAGCCCATAATTACACTGGCAGGAGGAGACTGAGTGGAATAATAGACACATGCATTGGAGTACACATACTGTATGTGAACACACACACACACACACACACACACACACACACACACACACACACACATACACACACTTTACTTAAACAGCATCATGAGTTGGCAGTGGGCTCCTTTTCCACCTCGGGTCAGGCTTAGTTCACGCACAAAGAGTGAGTGAGGATGTGCGTGTGTGTGTGAGAAAGTATGTGTGTGTACATGTGTGTGTATGTGTATGCGTGCGTGTGTGTGTGTATGTGTGTGTGTGTGTGTGTGGTAACCCTGCTCTCGTTTTATTTTTAAAGTGAGCTCAGACAAAGGACTCCAGTCAGACTGCTATGAGAACAGGACCTTGGGAACATGACCAGTGGCTGTTGCGTCACATAGTGTGTGTGCGTATGTGTGTGTGTGTGTGTGTGTGTGTGTGTGTGTGTGTGTGTGTGAGTGTGTCAGAAGGAGCGAGAGAGAGAGAGAGAGTGTATCTGTCTTTTTTCTTGCAAAGAAGTCGCTTGTTCAAGCTGAAAAGGAACAAAGAGGAAAAAGCTCTTGAAAATCCTTGCCAGATGTGCAAGAGCGCAACCGCACACACACACTCGCACACACACACACACACTTACACTTACACTGTGCCCTTGATGTCCGCTAAACTGGCTTAGCGGACATCTGAATGTCAGTGGACGTCATTGTATGATGTCATAGGAAGGATTTTATATGCCATAGGATCAAGTCAAACACACACACTCACACACACACACACACACACACACACACAGTGCCTACACAGAGACCACACCAAGCAAATGACTTTCTGAGCAGGTTTCTAGAGAGGAAAAGAAGGGAAGGAGAGGAGCAAGGAGATGGGAGGAAGGGGAAAAGAGGATAGGGGAGAAAGGAGATGGAAGGAGGATAAAAAAGGAGAAGAAAATAGAAAAGGTGAGATGAGAAGAGAGAGAGGAGAGGGGAGGAGAGAAGCTAGAAGATGGAAGGGAGGAGAGAGGAGGATAGGGGAGAAAGGAGATGAGAGGAAAATAAAAAAGGAGAGGCCAACAGAAAAGATGAGAGAAGAGAAGAGAGAAAGATGAGAGAAGAAGAGAGGAGAGGTTAATCACCTCCCTCTCAGTACTTCTCCTCTGTTCAGTTGTACTTTGGAGGCTTCCCAATCCTGCAGACACTGGAGGACTGGGGGAAGCCTGGCCTCAGTTACATTACATCACACACACACACACACACACATACACACACACACAGACACAACTTGAGCGTAATCTGTCCCATAACTACACTGCTGCCAGCCCCCGTCTTTCCTTTCTTTCTTTCTTTCTTTCTCCCTTTCTTCCTGTGTTTTTCAAGTCTTTTCCTTTCCAGCACTCATGACGCACTCTGGCATAATGAAACCGTTAAGAGGAGTCCGGTAGAAGCTGGGGCCGAGACCAAGAGGGGGCGGTGGAGGGCGGGGGTGGTGGGGCTGTAAAGTGACACCACACCAGGGCACTATATTTACAATGCGCCTCTTTAACACACGGCCTATTTATAGCTGCCAGATCTTTTCTCAGCGTCTGCCGCACACTGTTGCACCGTCACAAACACAGGCATCAGATGGCACCGGTGGATTTACACCACGCTGCGCTGCCAAAGGGAACACGCCTTATCCTCTAGCATGTTCCTGTGCAAACCCAGCCTCACCTCGCTCCATTTGCCCTACACCCTTCACACAAGCACATTCAGGACATTCCCTTCCTCGCTGCTCTGTGCTTTTTTCTTTCATCGTCTTCTGCAGATGTAGCTTTACTTAAGATGAAATTAGAGAAGAGGGACTTAACCCTGTCTGTCATGGCTTGACTCTGACGGAACGACAGAAAAAAACAGGCAAGATTGGGGTTTAAATGTGATGAAGGATTACACAAATTCATTGTGCAGCATTTTTGTACTCGCGCACACAAACGTGCACACCTGAGGTAGTATGTGGATTAAGTATTTGGATGATTTACTTAAGTAAAAGTAGAAATAATGCAATATAAAAAATACTCCAGCATTGTCAAGTAAAGGTATGTACGCATTATCAGCAAAATACACTTAAAATACCAAAAGTATTTATGATTCAGAAAAACAGCCCAAGTGTTGTTGAATTATTACTAATGATGCATTAATATGTAAGCAACATTTTTATGCTGTAGTTGGTCAAGGTGAAGCTAATTTAAGCTATTATTTGTACTATTCGCTAATTCAATCTGTATTAGTGCATTATACCATAATTGTAGTGGAGTAGAAGTAAAAAGTAGGATTAACCCTGTTCCTGTCATGGCTTGACCCGCTATTAGACAAGACAGGATAAACAGATGAGATAAGTGGAAGGGTTTAAATGTAGTTAGAGATTTTTGTACACACACACACACAAGCATGCACACCTGACTCTCAGGTTTCTGCTACTAGGGAGGAATTCATTCATAGTATCTTGACTGCCCCCTCTGGACTGTCTCAACATGTCTCTATTTCTGTCTATTATTGAACCCAGTTGCACAAACATCACCAACACACACGCAGATTTTTTTCGGAACACACGCAATACACTTCGAATTCTCCGAGGCTCCTCGAAGGATGACGTCCCTGAACTCACTGTTTTGATCGGCTGGCGGCCTTAGGGGGAATAGTTAGTCTCCTTCACACCATTACAAAATCTCATGCTGCCCTTCATGTGAGAATATTTAACATTTTTTCCCTCAAAATAACATCTTTTTTTTCCTCAATAAGCTGTTTTTTTTATTAAGGCCTTTGTATCTTCCTGCCTACGGCTCACAGCGGTTCACTTTTTGTGACTGAGACTCCGGCTCTGTTTTGTGAGTTTGTTGTGCGTTTGTGTGGTTGTCAGAGAGAACGAACATGGTGAATATATGCTTTGTATATTGGGTTGGATAGATTATTTTTGCTCAAAGGCCCTTTCTAGTCTAGAGTGATAAGCATAAAGATAACCAGAGCCGTAACAATATTTAAATTGTTAAAGGTGAATAGAAAGTCTGTGTTCTTATTAGACTAGTGATAGCTATAAGATCACTGTATGTTAATTGATTTTGGTATGTTTAATGAATCACTTTATTTGTCCTCAAAGGGATGTTGTGCAGCAGTGAATCAGAAAAACAAGATAAAAACAATATATATAATGTAAAATTGTAAAATATTTATAATTTGGGTCCTACATAAGTATATGGGCTCATGCCACCTACTCAGAAAGGGCCCCACATGTTAATTTTGCCATGGCTTTCATTGTTGTCTTAACATAATTATATAATTAACATTATAGACATGAAAAAAAAAAGAGAGGCAGTGATATTTTTTTTGTGTGACCTGTATCTCTCTGTGTCTTTCCCTGCGGGGCATGTCACCGAGCCGTGTTGACAATTGGAGTCTGGTAAACCATAATACAGGTATGTGCTGTTGTGTTTAGTGGTTGTATGTGTGGGAGAGCTGTAGCAAAGCACCTCTGAACCCTGAACTGGCGCTGTTTGTTGGGCCTGTCGCTGTCAAACCAGACAGCTGTAGGCGCAGCCGGGGCGCTTTTAGGCATCCGAGTGTGCAGGGCCTGCTGTATGTCACCGCTGTGGTGTGAGTTAAGGTGTGTGTTTACTCAACAGGGTGTTAACGTCAGTCAAGGAAATCGATGTTTATCCTCACACGTGTCAAGAGAGAAGCATGTGAGTGTGCGCACCCCCCTTTGCTTTGCCATCATCTCTCTATTGTCCCCAAACACACTCAGACACACACACATACAGAGACTAATGTGTCCTGACTCAGCCTTTATTGAGCCAGTGTTGGTGAATATATACCACCAGCTGGCCAGTACAACCATAAGAGAGCTCTATGGTAGTTTTCCGTGTGTGTTGGAGGGCAGAAGGAAGGGGTGGAGGGTGGGGTGGTGGGGACCTGGGTGCAGTTGCTCAGTAGCTTGGGCTTTTCATTGTAATACGGTGGGCGGTATAAGAGCGTCACCACTGCTTCCTGTGTACAATCCTACTGGCACAAGATGATTTTAGTGACTACGTACAACAATGTGGCACAGAGAGAGAGAAAGAGAACAGCATCACAATACATCTACTAATAACATGCTGCCGCGAGGGGCGTCCCCTATCTCTTGCTGACTCCTCGGGGGCAGCTTTGTGGCCACTTTCCCAGCGCTCCCTCGGGAGTCGGTTCCAGCTGCTGCAGTTCCATGCGGTCCCAAAACCTCAACTGGCCACGGCCACAGCCTGTGTGCTGACATCACTGCCCAGGCGTCCACGCACAGGCGTACGCGCTGCAGCTCAGACCAGCACATACGCACTGCTCCTGAGACGTCACAGCCAAGACGACTGACACGCAGACACGTTGATGTCTCTCTGTTGTAAAAGTTGTAGTTCCCAGGGTCTTTAAGTTGTAGTTCTCAGGAGTGAGACATTGTAGATACTGGGCTTGAAAATATTTCTGAGTTGCTATGAAACACTGACATGCTTGGTGTGACACACAGGAAGAGAAAAGTCCTCTGGATAAGTCTGCTAAAACTTTCATTTTGGAGTGAAAAAGTAGAATGTGATGTGGTGAGATCAGAATGTATCATTAGTAGACCATATTACACACATATGGCACACACTCAAAAAACACTCAAAAAAAGACTGGATATTTAACCTCAATACTTTATGAATACTGACTAAAATGTATGTGTAGCACAGTGTCGAGCATCAAGTGCTTGGTCAGCTTTTTTTTCTTGTGGGCTTATTTAAAAAAAAATCTAAATCAGAAAACCAGGAGACTTAACATATTATTCGGGCATTAAGTTTTTATAATACTGCTTCTTACAAAGGCCCTACTCATCCATGGTCCAACCAGACAGGTGTTTTCACATACTTTGCCTAATTATACCCTCTTCTTTTGACTGTCTGGGCATGCACACACTATGTTCGATCAACATCTCCCTCCTATTAATTTTGTGGCTCTTTTATCATTCTTATAAAGCCTTTTTCACAGAAGATACTTTGACATGTCACAATATCAAAAGCACAGGTGTAAATAATAAAATCAATGATGGCTGAATTCCATTTAGGTGCTTCAGTTTCAGGGCCATGGTACTGTGCATGTTGGCACACTGTCAAGGCTTACTGGGACTCTTGAATAGAACAGAGTAATTGTTAATTTTATTAATAACATCTTTGCTTTTCCTGCTATGACAAGTCAAAATGTGAATAAAAGCCTTTTACTACTGAGTCTTAGTTTGTGATTCCAGCATTTGTGTGTGGTCCTGTATGTATAACGGTTATGGTTGTTGTGCTGTAAAGAGTGCATATTTGATGCACCTGGAGGCATCAAGCAGCATGCATGGATAGTCCCTCCTTCCTTGATGCTCCAGCTCCCAGCATACCAGTCATGTTTTCCACATGGAAGAATACAAATGTGTATATTTGCGTGTTGGTGTGGGTGGAAATGTTGCACGTTGAGCTGGTGTGGAAAAAATTATCAGGATTGACTCATATTTCTCACTGTTCTTTCTTCAACAGTTGAGTGATTTTACTCTTTTTTAAGCTCTTGTTGGACATTTCACTTGCCTGTTGTTCTGGCACAATGCAAAGATTTTAATTAACATCAACCCTGTAAAAAATCGCTTCCCAACTATTATCTAGTGCACTTTATTTACTTTTGCCATTTTAATCTGTGAATTTTCATTAGGTGTAATATTTATGCACTGGTGCAATCATAAACTCTCACAGTAGGATGAAAAATAAAGTTATTGTATGCAACAAAATGCCACAAAGCATCGGTTTGCAGTTACAGTTATGTAACACCTCACCTGTCAGTGGAGAAGCAAAAATAGGATAATTATAAGTGTCCAAAGTCTTGATTTACTGCTCACTGTTGAGTACTACTAAGGGAATTGTGAATGAGTGACAGAGAGAGTTATTTTAGACACTGTTTAAGGAATTGTGGGACATTGCAGCACAAGTTCACACTTCCCTGGTCATTGTTGGGCGTCTGACACCCACCCGCCTCTACACTCCTACATTCTGTCACCTTGTTTGCTCCTTTTCTTGCACCTTTTCCCCTCTCTCCTCTCCTATTTCGCCTCAGGCTTTACAACCCTATCAGTCAAGGTGTCCGCCTCACTGTCTCTCACTGGCTGTCATCCCTTGGGGTGAACACTCTCAGCTTTCATGTTCACAACTCTCACAACTGAATCTCAGCAGAAAAGAGTAAGGTGAAGGGAAATAATCTTCTGTGAAATATCGAGGAGGAACGATGGGAGGATGGACGGAAAGAGCCTAAGGGGGGCAGGTTGTCCTGTATCAGGCCTGGCTGAATCTAAGCATTGATCTCATGAATAATAGAGCGCCAGTGGCCATGGGACGATATTAAACATGACATGTGACGACAAGCTGGATCCACCACTCCTCAGAGCCACGCACACACATACAAACACATATACGTGCACATATTTGCCTTGTAAATCTGTGACTAATCCATTCTAAAGTGTCTAACTGTGAAAACATTTTAATTGAAAGTAATCCAAAAGGTCAGTGTTTCATTCCCAAAACATGAAGTTGAATCAAACTTATTTGTTTGGCTATAAATCAGTGACTCACAAAAGAGTCATCAATATGAAACACCCTCATAAAAGAATTACAAGTTGCCTGTTAAACAGGCAAGCCCCTGTGTTTCCTTGTATTTCTCAGCTTCTTAATAATACATAGAGAAACAGCTTAAGTCCAATGCTCAAAATCTACAACACACACACATACTCCAACTTTCATATTTACTCGTGTTGACTGTCTGTCCCCTCTCATCAGTCATTCACCGTGACAAATCTGTGTGAGAAAAAATCTGCAAGTCTGCATTTTTCTCTCCCAGCAGATTGTGTCTTTGGGTTTCTTTTACCTGTTTGTCCTGTCATCCATTTATTCATGGGAGCAACTGGTGAGCGTTTGGGGGGAAGTGATTCTACCGCTGCTGCACAGGTACTTGTGCTGTACTTTGCTGAGTATTCATTTATTTAATTATACTTTAACTCACTTCAGAGGGAAATATTGTGAATTTTACTGTGCTGTGTTTACTGTATGTGACAGCTGTAGTTGCTAGTTACTTTTCTGTTTAAAATTTTACCTTAAAGAACATATGATACACTTATAAAATACAATGCATTGGTTAAAGGGGACACCTTTTGCGCATTTCCAGGTCTATATTTTTAATCTGGGGCTCTACTGGAATATCTTTGCATGATTTACAGTTCAAAAATCTCCTTATTTAACTCATACTGGCTCTTCATGCAGCCCCTCAGTTCAGCCTCTGTTTAAAACAGGCCGTTTTAGCTCCTGTCTCTTTAAGGCCCCCCTCCTGATGGGCCCACTCTGTTCTGATTGGTCAGCTCTTGGAAGCTGCCACTCGGCAGACAACCGCTGGCTCCCTAGGCTACATCAACAAACCATGAAACAAACTATAGTAGTAGGATTTCACAACTTTTTATGGTTCTTTACTTGAAATGTCAAGTTCAGTACATGACGTCAAACAGTCATTGTCTCAAAGCTGTAAATCCAGTATCCAGTATTCCACAAAAATTTAAGATTAGCCCTAAAAATGAATACACATTTGTGTTGCAGAACTTTCTTACTTTTCTCAAACTTAATCTTCCTCTCTGCTTTTCCATTAATCATCTCAACACCCTTCAGATTTTTCTGGTGACCCCTACAGTAGGTTGGGAACCACAGACTAAAGTACCTAACAGTATATAAAATAATTAAAACTAGCTCCAACCAGTTACCGGCATCAGTAACAATCTAATAATGTCACATATGATAATATATCAGTTACAGGGGCCATATTTCTCCATAAAGAGTACTCTTACTTTTGATACTTTTACACTTGTTGGAAATACTTCTGGACTAATACTAAAGTACTTAGAGTATTTTACAAATCTGTCTATATCTGAATAGTGAATATGGAAGAAAGGGAGGGAGGGGAAGATGTGGAGAAAGCGAGGAAGAAGGGAAGGGAGAGGGTTAAGATAGGTCAAGATAACGTGGAAGAAAGAACCCCCCCCCACCCCGGGCCAAACACACATACACACACCTCACCCTGAGGCTACTGGAGAATTATGACTGGAGGACCAGCCTGTCACTGTGTTATTATTCTATCGCCTTGGGCTTTGACATGTGTATGATCACACACACTCCCACACACATGCACAAAGTCACATGGGCCCCACAAAAACATGTCCTGATTTACAATTCAGGGGGAATCCCTTCGCTCAGACCTGCAGCAGGTAGGCAGCTGAGAGAGAAAGAGAGGCAGACATCTCAGGAGTATAGTACAGTATGTGCCCATTCATAAGAGCAAACTGCACCAATATGCAAATTCTCGCATTTTGTAAGCAGGGAGACGAGCTTACGTAATAGTTTTGGAGGATTTGTAAGTCAGGGCAGTGTGTCAACACTGCAGCTGCTGCCTGCTGGGTCACAGCAATACACTGGGTTAGAGGTTAGAGGAGTGCTGACATCAGCTGCAGGAGAGTATGACTTAAAGTATGGTTTGCACAAACAATCCTCACATCCACATACATTAGTCTGACCCCAGGCTCACAGAAAAATGTAAGATGCACTTGTAAAAGAACAACTATGATATATAATATGATGCAAGCACAGCAGCTGTAGAATCATGAGACTCATCCACAAACAGCTCTGTCAGCTGTTTGTATCTGAAGCTGGGGGTACACACTGTATAAGCAACCGGTTCACATAACGTCCCCACTCCTTGAACACTTCCATTCCCAGAACACAAGATTGCGTAATACACCTTCACCTGAGTCAACTACACACACGCATGCACATGCAACAACCTGCCCCGGCAAGACCTGTTGAGAAGGAATGAACATGCAGAAACATACTAAATGCAAATCAGGCAGACACTATATGCAAATCAAGTGACCTGAAAGAAATTAAGGAGGCTGTACAGCATGTTTCAATATGTTTGGAATATCGTCACTGAAATTTTTTTGTTTGCGTAGTATATGGAATGTGTAGGTGAGGACATGAGGTTCATAGGATGATTACTGTTGGCATGAGAGAAGATTCAAATTAACCTGACTTGGCCTGACTCTTTTAACTTTGAGGCGTCTCTTATCAGTATTGTCACCTTGATTATCCAGTTTCTACGAAGCTTTAAGGGACTGTTTTCAGCGAAAGAGCTCTGATAAAGATATTGTGCACTACTTGCAAGCACCAAACCAAAAAAGAAAAAAAACCTTACAAAGTTAGCTACTAGCTGGTGAACATAGAGAAAAGGAAATTGACTGTATCCCATAGACGTCACCTATTGGTTTGTAATGGAGCTGGTTTGAAGTCCAGAGTTGCTGATCATGGTCGGCGCCATTTTTTCCATTTGGACGCCCACACGGAAGACATCAAAGCCTACTGTAAGACTTCAAATCTTCTTAACAGAGCAATAACTTCCCAAATGATCACTGGCACACTTATTAGAGGGCCTGAATGTAGCGATTGAGACCATAATGACTTGAAAAAAATTATTAACTTAGTATTTCTAGAGAGACACTTTTTGAATCAGCATCAATTGGAGCCAGGGATTTTTTGGAGGCAGCATGTGGTGGCTGTCGGTTGCATTGTACTTTAAGGTACTTCTACATTAGCTTCAGCCTCAAGCCTTGGTAGTGGAGCATTTAGGTGCTAATGAGCCACATATTTCCCTCAGGAGTTGGTGGAAACCAAAAACAGAGCTAAAAAGAGAGTGAATTTTGTCAAGTGGACAGAACTCCAAATGAATGACAGTGTTGCTCTGTTTGCCGTATGTGTGAACTGTTTGCTAACAACTTGGCTCTATCAGCCTTATAAAGTGATAATATATCAATGTTGTGTTCACAGCTTGTTGGTTCCAAGTGGCCAAGAAATTGTTATTTTAAGTTTAAATCAAGTCAACTCACTGACTGACTCACTGTTCAATTACAACCCTTCAGGAAAGTGTGAAGCTGAATGGTAAGCAGAGCAGCTGAGGTAGAAGACTTTAAATCATTCATAACTTTATTCAGTAGCCAGCAGTGAGTGATGTTATTTATCAGTTCATGTGAAAAGCATCATGTTCCAGGTCCGTCCAGCAGACATGTGACTGAAAGCTGCTCTCATTGTACTGTATGTATGTGACGGCCTTCTTCATTCATCGGCACTGCAGCTTTGCAGCTCATCATGTGGAAGGCTTATGAAATCATAAACCACAAAACCACCACCTCTGTAGTCTACAAGCCGATTGGCTCGGTGCCGAAAGAGAGAGAGAGACACACACACACACACACACACACACACACACACACGCATACACACACACACACACACACAAACAGCAATAACATACAGTATAACATTTGCAGTGCCACCAGGTAAACTAAACATTTAAGTTGAAACAATCAAACCTTTTTTTCACTACGCAAAATACATCCTGCAGCTATTAAGCTATTAAGTAGTCAAATCTGGCTTTCAATATGTCTTTTTTTTTTTTTTTTTTTTACATTTCATCTTATTCAGCTTCCCATAAAGCACTGCCACAGGAAGTCAGGATGAGCAGCGCCTGAGTTTGACCAGTAATTACAGCTCATTTTGCTCTTTCACATCCAGAATATTAATCTCAGAATATTGTTTTATCTCATTTTTATGTATTGCAGGAAGTTTTAGGAGCGCGGCACACGTGCATAAGTAAAAGTAAAACCTTTATCTTTAATAAAAACCTATATAGGGTACACCATTATTTGGACTGTTTCTGCTGTTTATGTGGGCTTAGATGTACAATAATCTTGACCCAGTGAAATAAAGAAAGGTCAGCTCTAATGCCAAAGGAACGTAATAAATGTTGCAACTATTTTCAGAGAATTACATAATGAAGTATGATACTGAGAGTAAATTCCATTCTTATATTTTAATCAGGAACAAAATGAAGTAAGAGCCAGGTGATTCCCAGATTCCCTGTACAAACCCTCCCTCCTCCCTCCGTCTGCCTCACCTCTCTCCTCTGTCACTGCCCTGGAGCGCTGCACAAGGAGTGGAAAATACAGTCACCTAAAAATACACTACACATAAACAACACACACTTACAAACACATGGGCACACTCGCACACACACCCAGGCCAAGTGTCTTTAATATTAGAAAGCACAAGGCTGACACCTGAGACACTCAGCACAGCGGTGTCACCCTACACAACCCCCTCCTCCCTAAATTAATCCAGCCCTGTCCGGTGTGTCCCTGATGGTCCAGTCTGATCCGCTCGCTGCAGGCTGGCAAGTGGGGGGGTTAGCTGGTGCAGTGGGGGGACACACATGGTTATGACATCACAGCCCAGTTGGCCCTGCATGCCAGCGGCAGTCACACGGGGCATCACCAGGCCTGACGTGGCCTCGACCCACATGGGAGGGGAGACGTATGTGTGTGAAAAGGTTACAGAGGCTAATGTGGCCTCCATACCGGGATTCTCCTTATCGTAGCCCCCCTGCCCCACCACACGTTCACACACACAAAGCTCATTCAGGTTAGACATGCACAGTGTATTTATCTACATAATCTGTGACATATTGTGATTTTTGCTTTTTTTCTAGCTGATCCTCTGCCGCGTACGCGCTGTCTTTTCATCAACAAGGTAAATTGTGTGTCTTGTGTACTTCGGTTTCCTTTTCTGCTCATTTAAGTTTTGTTCAGCTCTCCTTTTTGTCTTTAGTCGAGCCTCCACATTGTTCCATTCTGTTAAATTCTGTGCACGTGTCACTACCAGACCTGTTCAATTTCTTCTGGTTTTCTCCCACCATCGACTGTCTCCACTTGTTTCCATCTTCCTGTAGTTATTCATAGCTTTCTCTCTCCAGCGTCTTGTGTTCTTTTTAGTTTCTACTCTTTTATTTCCCTTTTGATCTGAACACTTTCAACTCCTCTCTTTTTGTGTTTTCTTTCTTCTGTCTTTTTAACTTAAACCGTTGCACCTTTACCCTTCTTTAAGATTTCAATTTCCATTTCTATTTTTAACAGCTCTCATCTGTTGTCTTTTTTTTTACACTTTATTCTTTTGCTTCCTGTCTGTTCGGATATCTTTATTTTTCTTTATGCGTCTATTCTGTCTCATCTGAACCTATCTATTATCAATTATTGATAATAGATTTTGTTAATTGAATAATCATTTTCATTTTGAAGCAAATATGCTAAAACATTTGGTGGTTTTAGCTTCTCAAATGTTCAAAATCACTGTGAACTGAATATCTTTGGGTTTTGGATTGTTGTTCGCACAAAATAAGGTATTTAAGCAAACATTTTCAGTATTTTATTTTTATTTTCCGCAGATTAATCAACAATGAAAATAATTCAGCCCTCTTTTTTGCATTCATTGAGGCATATGTAACTTCACTGTAATCCTTTAATCTTTTTTCTAAATGATTAATGCTTTTCTTAGTTGCACATCTTTTTCCAGCAATGAATCAGCAGACAGTTTATGTGTAAACTGATTCTGGTTGTGAGTGTGAGTGACTGGTGCCTGACAGTGTCCGACAGTAACAGGTTGACTAGGTGACTGGTTTGACTGTCAAACACAGTGTTTCTGAAGAAATTTTGAATTAGTTTGATGGGGAAGTCATGGTCGTCAGATAATGTATTCATTACTTTTGTTTGGGAAGAGAGTATAGATCTTGATATACTGCACTGTTTATTCATTTAAGATGTGGATTTGGTTGGATTTGATCATTATCATTTATGGAAATTCTGTGTTATGGTCCATTAAAATACTTGAAAAATATTTATTTAATCTGTTTTGTTGCTGTGCATGTTCTGTTAGTGAATTATCAACATACAGTAGGTGATCATTATATCTGAAGATTAATAAACAACATGTATTTCTAATTTACAACAGACACGTGCAATAGAGCTTAATAGACATGTAAACAACTATTACCCCTTTTTCTTATTTTATCTTATTACCTCTTTGCATGCTGCTCATCTTTCATACATTAAGCACGAGGTGAGTGAGAGTCACACAGAGGATTAGAGATATGATGTACTGATATATGCAGACTCAGCCTTGGCTCTGACACTGACTCTTATTTCTGTCTGAGGGAGGATCCAAGCCCAGAAAGACCAGTAAAGCTACACCAACACCCCCCCCCCCCCCCCCCCCCCCCCCCCCCCCCCCACGACCCCCCTCCACCACACACACACACATTCACAAAGTCCCTGTCTCCGGCCCTCCTGCTGGCCCACATACGGTACACATGTCTGGTACCATGTTGCCTGGATGGCAGAAAATGGAGTCATATTATTTTACAGTGAACAAGCTCTCACCTCTCAGCAGACCAGGCGCTGCTACTGATCACTGGACACTAACAGAGTGTTGCACCAATTGGCTGCTATGTTACTGACTAATCACTACCTGATCACTGGTCTCATGATCGCAGAGACCAAAACAACACAAGCATACATTCACGGAGAACATAAAACATTTCAACATGAATAATAATCAATGTTCTGATACTTAGATGTGGGAAGTAACAGTACATCTATGCAGACTTAATTATTAGTGTGCTTTGGTAGAATTTTGACCTACTGGTATAAATAATAATATACGATTAATTACAGGGCGCTTCTTAAGCAAATGGTACAAAGTGCTTTCCAGAATTAGGAAGCTAAACACAGTGACAGGACTTAAGCAGCATAAAAGCAGATACAACATAGTAAATAATATAAAATAAAAGTCACAATAAAAGAAATACAACATACCTAAATACAGAAATTATTAATGTAAAAGCTGTCGCATAATAGAAGCTAAAGTATTAGTTGTTATGAAAAGTAATTCTGTATCAACATAGGTGATCGTTATGTTTGAAGATTAATAAAAGATGTATTTCTATTAATAACAGATGATGCAATAGACCTTAATGGAAATGTAAACAACAATTACATCATTTTCCTATTATAATTACAGCTCATTGCAGGATCAGTGGGCTTCAAGCTGCTTATCTTTCATGCATTAAGCACGAGGTGAGTGAGAGTCACACAGAGGATTAGAGATATGATGTACTGATATATTGATATATGCAGACTCAGCTTTGGCTCTGACTCTGACTCTTATTTCTGTCTGAGAGAGGATCCAAGCCCAGAAAGACCAGTAAAGCTACCCCCCCCCCCCCCCCCCCCCACCACACACACACACACACACACACACACACACACATACACACAATTTCACAAATTCCCCGTCTCTGTCTCTGGCTCACCTCTCTCTACCTCCCGCTGACCCACATACAGTACACATGACTGTGACCATGTTGCCTGGATGGCAGAAAATGGAGTCATATTATTTTACAGTGAACATGCTCTCACCTCTCAGCAGACCAGGCGCTGCTACTGATCACTGGCCATTAACAAAGTGTTGCACCAATTGGCTGCGATATTACTGACTAATCACTGCCTGATCACTGGTCTCATGATCGCAGAGACCAAAACAACACGAGCACACATTCACGGAGAACGTAAAGCATTTAATGATACTTAGAGGTGGGAAGTAACAGCACATCTATGTAGACTTTATTATTAGTGTACTTTGGTAGAATTTTGAGCCACTGGTATAAATAATAAGGGTTGGGGTTATTTATAGAGCACTTCCTAAGGAAGTGGTACAAAGTGCCACTTGCTCTACTAATGATGATAATAATAATAATAATTCTATTTGTATAGCACTTTTTAAGCAAGGAGCACAAAGGGCTTTCTGTCACAGGGAAACTGCATAAAAAGACAATCGCACATATTAAAAAACAACAGCATCACCAATCAAACATAAAATGTAAATGTATTATGCAAACACATAAGTCTAGTGGTCAGACAAGAAGACGAGTCTATAAAAATGTGTTGTAAGTCATGATTTAAAAGCTGAGGCAGTGCCAGCACAACAAATACTAACTGGATGACTCTTCTAAAGCTGAGGTTTCATGACCTTAAACTGGACTCATGGAAGAACAAAAAAGCAGATCTAAGGCCTTTTGTGACAGTAAGGAGTTAAAAATTCACTGATAATTCTTAAATCATGTCACAGTGTTGATGATAAAATTCAAGCGAAACTAACTAAATGATGATCTCTGGTGTCTTGTTGTGAGTCATAACATTTCACAATGTAGTTGCTGTCACAGGTGTCCCTACATCCCCTCTAGCAGCTCTCAGTTTTTGAGACATCCCTCAGGATTCACTCGCTCAACGAGTGTGGATCGATTCCACCTGCCTGTCTAGTCCATTCCACGCTTTGCCAACCTTGTGATCTGCTCAAAAATACAAGCACACACACTTGACATATGTGCATGAATGACTGGCCGCTCAGCTGACTTTTGATGACGATATAAGACATCCATGCAAAACCATCTCTTTTCTACCATCTCAAAAACATCTCTAAACTCTGCCCCTCTCTAACTCTGTCAGATGCAGAGAAACTTGTCCATGCCTTTATTTCCTCAAGACTGGACTACTACAAAATCCAGAAGCTCCAATACATTCATAACAGCACTGCCAGGATCCTGATGAGAGTGTGAAAACACGAGCATTTAACAGCTATTCAGTTTTCATTGCAGTGGCTCCCTGTCTCCTTCAGGATTGACTACAAAGTCCTGCTGCTCACATACAAATCCATCAACGGACATGCACCTCCTTACCTACAGTAACTGATCACACCACAAACCTCCACCTGCACCATCAGATCTGCCAGCAGCTTGCTCCTCCGGGCCCCCAGTACTGAACTTGTGTGCCCTATCTTATTAATACTGTAGTGCTTTGAGTTTCACTATGAATAAAAAGTGCAGTACAAATTAAATGTATTTATTATTACTTATCTAAAGAAGGAATATTCTGCATAGTGTCTAAAAGGAAAGACAAGCCCTCTGCTGCCCCTGATATCCTGATGTTTGCCTGCAGAGTGGAACATCTCTGGGCATTAACGTGTGTGATGGATGAGGGAGAGAGTGACATAGTAATAGAAAGACTTAAACAGTCTCTTCTATGTCTCTAATGTTAAACCACAGGCCAGTGTGTGTCATATAGAACAGAAAATACATGTGACCTATTTACATGTATCCTCCAGTGTGTGTGTGTGTGTGTGTGTGTGAGCGCGTGCATGCTTATGTCTCTCTATGTAAGGGACCATCCCTTGTTAAAGCATGTGGTTTCATCACAGGATATGGGTTTCTGGTGAAAAAGACACAGAGAGGAAGTGCTCTAAAGAAAGCTTCTCTTCCTTTCTTTCTCTCTCGTCCTATCTTTCACTCCTCTCTTTCTTTCCACAAGACACACTTCACCTCACACGTGCGTGTTCAGGATGATTTATATGCTTTAGGCTCGACATGCACGCTGATGAAATCTCTTTTGAAACAAATATGTGTCCAGACGCCTTCTATTTAATGTCATATGCAGAACGAATAAATCACTCTCATGTCAATTCAAGTTTAAACAAAGACAAACTGTTCATGAACCGGCTTCAAAATTAAGTTGCAGTCTTAATGGAATTGACCTCCTCCTGCTTTTTTAAATGTCTTATTTGATCTAAAAAAAATGTTATTTAAAGTTAGAGACCTTTTGACTATGAATGACAGCTATGCTTTCTCTATATCACCTTGTATGAAAGATATTAAAACAGTGATTGCTGAGGAACTGAAGGAATACACACACATACATGTATTTTAGTGAGGTGCTGGCTCGCATCAAAGAAAGAATAGAAAAACTACACACTAATAACTCCGATGGAGTCGTTCATTTCACCTTATAAAGATCAACTTTTCTGCAATCTGCCTTCTTCACAATTAAACCTATCAGTCACATGACTCACGTTTAAACTAACTTTGACAGGAGCTCTCAGGACTTGAAGGACTTGGAGGCCTGTAACAAAAACATTTCCACATATCTAAAAACTAACAAGCACAAACTAGAGTATAAATCCAAATAGAAATCATTTTGTGTTTATATACTTAACCGTTTAGAGCGTTGTCGATGTGTCTCTCAGTCCAAAACACAAGAACAGAGGAGTCTGACCTCAGAATTAAGGAAATAAAAAATAATTCCACTTCTTTTTTACCCCTTGATTAAACATTGAGCTGACTTGTATAGACGGTGTCAAGAGGAGTTTAGAACTACAGGTTGCAGCAGTGTGGAGGGTCACAGCGCTCCACATGCTGCCTGGGCCTGTTTGAGTTCTGAGCACTGAGGGACGGCTTCGCCACGGCTCCTTCATATTTAATTGTTATGTTGAATTATTCTGGCTCACTGCCGTGTTGTGCCACCGTGAATTGGGCCGTGAGTGTATCTGAGTGTGTGTGTGTGTGTGTGTGTAGGACAGGGACGAGAGGGAGAGTGATGTGGCAGTAGTGCCTGAGTTTGCCACGAACACTGGAAGCCTTTGGGAAAGCAGAGCCATAGCAACAGAATGAATTAATGATCAGGACCCGAATGCTACGTTTATCACAACCAACACACACACACACACACACACACACACACACACACACACACACAAACACACACACACACACACACACACACACAGAAGCACAAGCCATGACAGCTGGTGGTTTCATATTCAACACTGATAACCTGGTGATGCAGGTTCGGCCTGAACTACTTTTACAACTACAAAACATGCAGCTCACAACAGCAGTCAGTATACTGAACATTCTTCTAAAGTTTCCTGTTTACTGAAGGTTTCTCATCATTTATCATCATCATATTTCTTCTAACAGAAAATTAGTACAACATCATGAAGTATGGTTACAAAACACGTGATTATTAACCGGTTTATCATATGATTAAGTTGTGATAGCTGAGAGTGATTATATAAACATGTTACACCACATAACAATATAATTATTAGGTAAAAAAAAAAAAAAAAACTCACCACACATAACACATGCTCATACTTGTTCCTTTGAGTTGAGGGCAGCTTCATATCTTAGGATCTTCTGAGCCAGTGATATTCAGAAAATAGTCTGCAGCGCCTCCCTCAGGAGAAGAAAGAAAAACACCTGGGCAAAATTCACATGAGGCACATTTGAGAGTGATCGTAGAAGAAAACCTAAAAATTCACACTATTCATTTCATTATGCAAATTAAAAGCCATTTTTCTGGCACATTTGATTCTGATTTAAACAAAAACTACTAGTGTGCTGCTTTGGATATATTTTTGTCTTTCTTGAAACCTGCTGATAGTTTGTTAAACACAGATTCAGTATTTGGGTCATTACAAGACATAAGCAAAATGCTTTCTGATGTTCTGTGTGTCGTATGCCCCCTGGCACTAGTCTTTACTCGTTACTTTTCAAAAACTAATTTTATCTGCCGTGCAGCAGAAAAAAGCGTCAGTGATGACAAAACCCTGAGGCAGTCCGGTGCCTCTGAAGCTCTACAAAGGTACTCACTGCGTACTCACTTTCATCCAGTCAAACTAGCTTGCATATGTACTGTATGTTTAGACAAGTCTGGGCTTTCCTGCACATGTAGATAAGTTACTGTTTATGTGTGTGTGTGTGCTGTGTAATTCTGTTGGTGCCAACATGCAGAGACACAGGATGGCCTGATGATATTAGACAATTATAGCCAACTTCTAGGTGTCATTCCAGGTCCTTGAACAAATTTAAAAAGTTTAGACGATTAATGTGTGATTTACATCCAGAATCTTGGTCAAATAAGTTGCTAATAGTTGCCATTTGTTTTTACCCTTATGGACAGCTCAGACAGCTTGAGGTGAGCTGTCAATCACGCTGAAACCTCACACTACACTGAAAGCACAAACATCAAGAATGCACTTTTTAATCGAAAGTTAACTAAGGTTTGTAAATTGCTTTCAGTAGTCTGGTGGCGGTTACAGAAGGTTAAAAATGATAACACTACCTCACTTGTACTGAAAATGTGGCCGAGGAATATTTGAACGCTTGCTCTAAGCCATAAAATCTAATCAGGACAACGCTTTGATACTTTCTTTGACCTGACGAGGATCTGAGTAGGATCAAAACGTCATGGTTAAATTTTGCGGCTTGCAGTAAGTACACAGGTATTACCGCACCTACATAATGTGCGTATAATTACTCCTATTCAACTGAGAAACATTTGAACACACGAAAAGACTGGTTCAACTTGAAATGTCTACAAAACAAAACACGGTCATTATTTCACTAAATGAAATCAGGTACATTTCACACACACACATTGGTTTTTACTCTTTTTATTGTACAATATTACAATTATATTTTGTACAAATGTTGTTAACAAAAAAAAATGCAATTCAGGCTATAAGGAGAAATGTATGCTGGGGGCCTGAAAACAACAATGTCCTTGAGCACTGCACTCAACCTTCAGGCAGCAGTGAGGTGAACACATGCTGCTTCTGCTTGTAGGGAGGGCCACAGATGTGCACACACACACACACACCCCCACAAACACACACACACAGACATCACATCTGAGGTGGGCTAGCATGGCATCCTCCCCCTTCAACCCATCAGATCTTAAAAAGACGGGATGGGCAAAAGCAACAACATGGATAACTAATGTCAGTGCGGATGAAGATCATGTACGGAAACGGTCTCATAAAAAATCCAGTTTGTCTGTGTTGTAGTGAAGTAGGAGTGGTGGGAATAAGGGGGTAAGGTTGTTGTTCGTTTGTTGTTTGGTCCAGGTCCAATGTGTTAAGAAGCCGAGGCGCAGGGTCAGAGGTCATCAGGTGGGGGTTTAAGAGCGGGTGTACTTCCCCCAGATGTGCAGCATGAAGACTGAAGCGATGAAGAGCAGACTCATCACCAGCACTGGCACCGGGCCGCTGTCACAAAAGAGACACAGATTAACACCCAGATACACACACACACACACAAAATCCCATCATTTGCTGTAACCCCAACCAGAGCGAGAGTCTTAGTGGAGTGGCTGATTTTATTGATGAGCTTCGGAAACGAGGAGGGGCTCTCGTCTCTCAAAGAGGGACTGAGTAGGGTGGGGTGGGGTGGGGTGGAGGGACGCATTGCTAAGTAGCAGCATTGCCATGCCAACCATCTCCTCAGCAGCCCCCCAACCTCCTCCTCCTCCTCCTGTCAGAAGGCTGTAATTGAGTTGACCTTTCAGAGTGGATCCTTTAATGAAGCTTTGAGGCTGGCATCTAACACAGGAACAAACACGCACTCGATATACAGCACTGTATGGCGAGTCTGCCCTCCTTCGACTGGAGAGACACACTCAATAACCACCACAGCACCATCGATCAACCGCGGCCGACCACGGCCAGGAGACAGGACGCTTTCTCTAATATTGGGGGCGAGGTTGTAGCAGAATAGAAGTTTATAAGATTGAAAGTTTTCTAAACGCGTGTTCACGTAATGTGTGAGCACATAAAGACACACACTCTAATCAAGCAGAGATTATTTGTTGGATCAGAGAAGCACGTCTGCCTAATTTCCTGCCTTTAAACATTCCCCCTATTCTACCTCATAAACAACACTAACGATGTGATAAAGTGTCGGAAATCCTGAGAATTAGTGTTTATTTGTGAGAGGATGCGAGTTTAAATGTCAAAGGCTAAATGTATGCACTTTCATAGGTTCAGGAGTGTGTGTCTGTGTGTGTAAAACAGCTTGACAGTGGCTGCTTTTATAAACTACACTTACACTTTGAGGCCCGGCGAGTCCTCGGTGTAGAAGCGCCACATGCCCCCTGTACCCGCCGATCCCGTGGTCCTGCCACCGCTGCGTGTACCGCTGCTGGTGGCTTTCCTGTGTAACACACACACACATACATACAGCAAGTCAAGCATATGTGGACACTGTCAAGTGACATCAATTACACCAATATAATATTTGTGTTGAGAAATGTCTCATTATCAATGACTTTTTTAGCCTCATACTGTCAAAATTCCACTTTCTGAAATACAAACAACTTTTTTTTTTTTTTTTTTTAAAGAGCAATACAATATACTTTGTGGGGGAAATAAAACAAGTTAATGAACCAAGACAATAAACACAATTTAAAGAGGCACAACTGAATTTTGTGAAAAATGAATATTTTTATTCAATTACAAATTCAAGCATCTAAACCAATTTAATAGAAGCTTGAAATCATTAAAGTTAAATTTGAGCGAGACATTTAGAACACATCACAGTAAGAGAAAAGAAATCTGTTCTATTATACACTATATTCACACTGTAACTCAAACTACAGTATCCAGTGATGAAAGAGTGTTTCATGGCTGCTTCACTCATGTGATGAGATTAAACAGAGGTTAATGAGGTAATGAAGAGGGTGATAGTAATGGGTAATAATGAGTAATAATGAGAGAGGTAACAGTGAGCCTCTGATTACACACTGATTAAGCCCAGAGCACAACATCTATCTGCTGCTCTAATCTACGGAGGGTACGCAAAAATGCAGGGCAGGGCTATCTGAAAATCGTCAATCACTCTTCACAGTGTGATGACATGAGGGGGTGGGGTCAGTATCGGGGGTATCTGAAAAAATAATTATGGGGTGTGTGCAGGCCAAGGGAGCTGCAGAGATTTTCTTTCATGTTTAATGTAAAGTTTGAATCAATAGCTACCTTTTTATAGTAGTGGCCAACATACATATGTGACAAATTAAAGTTTCTTTGCAAGGTGTTGCTTCTTGGGAAAGAGACTCTGAACTCTGGTGAAGGGATTCTTACAGAATATATTCCCTTATTTAGTTTTTTGATGTTTGTGGTGGACAGCACCATCTAGACCTGCTAAACCAAAATCTCAAGTTGATGTTTTTTTGTTTGTCTTCTTGTCCTTGGTCTTTCTTGTCTTATCTTGTGTTTCTTTATTAGTTGATTACTTTCTGGTAAGAATTCTCAGTATGAATTGTTAATGTGCTGTAATTTCTATTTGTTACCAGTAGTTTGTATTGTTTTACCTGGAAGAGTCTGAGGGGATGGTTGGTGTTGTTGGGGTTAAGGGGATAATGTGATATGATTTGGGCTGTACTGCATTTGTTTTACTTTTATAATTCCTTCTTTTCTTTGTCCCATGTCTATTTATGTTTAAGAAAGTAGGTGTACGTCTGGGTTGAGTGTATGACTATTGAATGTGAAGGCCATAACATGTGATTTTCATCATTTTCACTCATTCCAAATCACTCAGTGCCATGTTTGGAAGCATCTGTGTTACATTCCTCCTCTCTTTTATTCAGGTTTTTCCTTTTATTTGCCACAAATCTGTGAGCAGTATTCACTTGTGGAAAGTTTAAAGAAGTTAAAGTTTAGTAGTCAGATTGTGAGTGTGTGTACCTCTGTCTGACTGTGGAGCCTGCTGCGCGGGGAGCCACTGTCTTGCTGGGGGAACGGCTAGATGCCCCAACATTGGTTGCACTTGCTGCTGGTCCAGGCTGAAAAAAGAAAGAAAGAGACCAGATTTCAAAAATACATACAGTGTTCAGATCCATTACTCCTCTTTTTGTTTGTCTGTCTACCTGTCTCTCTCAAACACACACACACAAACATTTTTACAACTGAAACTAAGTCAACCTAGAACACTTAGAAAAAGAGCTTTTTATAATTATTCTTTAACAGCCAACTTACATTTGAAGCTGAACTAAACAGTGTGTGTAAGACACTGAAGGCCTTCACTGTCTGTTCATTGCTTTCAACTTCCAGTAGTAACTAACATGCAGAATCTCAACCAAATGTCACATGCATATATATTTAAGTCGTTACTTGAGTTCTGGAGCAGCTTAAAATATTTATTTTGGACGATTTGAGCTGTTAAAAAACAGCCACGTCCACAAATGATGAGCTAACGTTAGCACACTTGCTAACAGATAGCCAAACGTTATCTAGCTGATGTCTCCTTAAATCCAACACAGATGGTTTCAGCTTAAACAGGGCAATTTTAGACGGAGCTAATGAATCTTACCATTTTGTTTTTCTTTGTCCCGATGCGAGCTAAGTCCCTGAGCCTCTCTTCTAGCTGATGTCCACGTCAAATGGGCAGCAGTCGGCGTGTGAATTGGTCAACAGTTGAGAAAAGCTGACGCTTGTCTGAAAAGGACACGACTGCATAGCACAAGACCTGCGTAGGAGACCAAGCAGAAGCCTGACCGGTTTATCGCATTCAACACAAAAATAATGATATAAAAACATATTTTAGGAGTGTATTTTCATACCACATCAATAAAACTTATTTTTTTAAACAATTTACTGTTTAATGTATTATATTGGTATATTATCATGTACTTTATTTCAAAGGCAAATTAAAGATCCGCCTTGGCTCTCAAGGAGACGTGTCTGTTCTACAGCTGGGAAACTGGCGCCATTGTGGCGCAAACAAGAAGCGCGAGCTGCATAAATCCACAACGGAGAAGTTGAACCAACATGGCGTCTCAACGATAGAGTTTCATGATAGTAGTTCAGCCGTTACATGCAGCTAGACGATCATAATCACAGGTTTCCAAACTTGGACAAGGTGGGCAAGACGTGCAAAGGTAAACACAAGTGTAGTTAATTAAATTGTACAGCGATGCTGTTGTAGTCTTCAGTCACAGCTGTCCACTAAATTAATCTAAAACGGGTTGTAATTTTTAGTAGTCATAGTATCTATACTCTCACTACTGTAGCTAAAGAAATTTAACAGTTACCCTTTGTAAAGCAAACAGGCATCTAACGTTAGCTAAAATGAGTCTAATGTGTTTTCTTGCTATCACTTTGACTTCTCACTTAAAACCCAACGCTATTAGAGTATTCTGAGACACAGTGACAGCCATGGTGGGTTGCAGTAGATGTAGGCACATGTTCTGTCAAACAAACATGATAGGCTATTAAGCGCTTTATGAGGTAAAAATGATATATTAAAACTATTTCACAAATCCCGCATGGACAGATTCTTTAAGTTTGTCAACAATGCATCTCTGAAAAGTTTCTCTTTGTAGCATCAAGAGTATATATTCATGAGTCTTTGGCTCTTTCTGTTGGAGGGAGTTGTGTCTTTTCACTAACATGATGGAATAGTTTGAATGAATTATCTCTGATGTATCTCATACAGGTTAAAGCAATCATTCCTATAAATGTTAACACTGTTATGAATATAAGTTTAAGTTTATTCATTTGTATCGCACATTTCATACAGTAGTTGTAACTCAAGATGCTGTACATATAATAAAAACATTAAAAATAAGAGACATTTAAAAAGACTTAAAATACATTACAAATTAAAGAACAAAAATAAGAGAATAAAACATGAAAATACATAAAATATAAATAAAAAATAAGACTTGTATGTCTGATTTTGGAATTATTTACCCTGTCTACTGTCTGTTATCAGTTTACTGTATGTCATTCTACTAGGGCTGCAACTAAGATTATTTTCATTATTGATTAATCTGTTGATTATTTTCTTGATTAATCGATTAGTTGTTTGGCCTATAAAATGTCAAAAATGGTGAATGACGACCTCAAATGTTTAGTTTGGCCCACAACACAAAGATATTCAGTTTACTGTCATAGAAGACGAAAGAAACCAGAAAATGTTCATATTTGAAAGGCTGAATTCAGAGAATTTGGACATTTTTTCTTAAAAAATGACTCAATGTGATTGATCAGTTATCAAAATAGTTGGCATTTAAGTTAATAGTTGGCAAGTTTGGAAACTAATCAATTAATTGTTGCAGCTCTACATAACATGATAATGTGTCCTGAGTTGTTGTTGTTGTTTTTCAAATCCTATCGCCTATTCTCTTATTGTGAAATATATTGCAGATACAATTTGAACTTATTTCATTCCTAACATTTCAGCTCTGTTGGTGTGTGTCCAGGATGGCGCGGGTGGTGTTTCTCCATCCAGATTTGGGTATAGGCGGAGCGGAGCGTCTGGTGGTTGATGCTGCTGTCGCTCTGAAGTCTCAGGGCTGTAGTGTCCAGATCTGGACGGCCCATTACGACCCAACACACTGCTTCTCTGAGACACTGGACCCAGACCTGCCTGTGGTACATGAACACACACACATACATACGCTATCCTACATAACATTGTCCCTCAAAGATACACAACAGAATCGGACAACAGTACATGTAAAATGCAGAGTCTATTAGGAACACATGCATGATTTGAATTTGTCTTGCTCTTCTAACAGGTATGTGTGGGTGACTGGCTACCCACCAGTGTGTTTGGTTACCTGCATGCCCTGTGTGCTTACCTGAGGATGATCTACGTGGCCCTCTACCTGGTCTTTCTCAGTGGGGAGGAGTATGACGTCATCTTCTGTGACCAGGTGAGTTGTATTGTACAGTAACTGTCTATCTTTCTGTTTGGTCATCACTCAGTTGAGTTTGTCTGAGCTTTCTGTTTGGTGTAACTGACTCTGGCTCTCAGAGAATAGCTTCATTGTTAACAGTGGTCTATCTCTTCGTGTCTCCTCTTTTCTGTCACACCCCTTTTCTTTACCATGTCGTAAAGTGGACACACCTTTGCTTATTTTTCACTCTTTTGTCTTTCATGCAAATACACATAGGTACCACTGTTCTCTTTCACACATTATTGAAGTGAAAATGTATGACACAAAAATAAGCTTCATTTGTCTTAAATGAATAAGATGAGAAGTCACATTAAGTTTTTGTAATAATTGTCTTAGGCTATGTGTTTAGTGGTTAAACACATAGCCTAAGACTATGTTTGTTTGTTTTATATTTAGTGTGCATTTCTATTGTTTTACTCGGTCTCCATACGTGTAAATGATGCTTGATATTAAAGGAAAGCTTAGGTATTTTTCAATCTGGACCCTATTTTCCCATCTTTTTTTGTCTAAGTGACTAATGGGGACAACAATTTTTGAAATTGGTCCAGTATTGAGCGAGAGCGCTTCAGCTGGCAGCCGCGAAACGGGCTGCAATGTAATCCAACAGGGCAATAGCGCCCCGTCAATGTACGTCTACTACAAGTGCTTGTTTTTGCCACTGACAGGCTCAGATTGTTATTATGAGTGTCTGACAACATTATGGAAAGGACCATACATAGAAATAAAATGTTTTTCTCTACCTTTCGCTTGATCAGGTCTGTTTGTTATTGTGTCTGTTGTTGTCAAAATCAGCTAAATATTCAGCCATGAAAATCTTTTAGATAACACTCAGCTATGCTTTCTGTACTCCAACATGACAAAATCCTCACAGCACTACTCTCTCCAACTCTGTCATGGCTGAATATTTAGCTGATTTCGACAACAATTCAACCCTCGTGATATTTCACAATGAGACTGAGTGTCTGACAACATTATAGAAAGGACCATATAGAGAAATAAAATGTTTTTCTCTACCTTTCGCTTGATCCAGTCTGTTTTTCATTGTTTCTCACCAAGTCTCGCTCAAGGAGAAGTCTCATTGTGAAATATCACGAGGGTTGAATTGAGTTGAGAGTTGAAAGATTTTCATGGCTGAATATTTAGCTGATTTTGACAACAACAGACACAATAACAAACAGACCTGATCAAGCGAAAGGTAGAGAAAAACATTTTATTTCTATGTATGGTCCTTTCCATAATGTTGTCAGACACTCATAATAACAATCTGAGCCTTTCAGTGGCTAAAACGAGCACTTTTAGTGGACGTACATTGACGGGGCACAATTGCCCCAAAGGATTATGTTGCAGCCTTTTATGTGGTCGCCAGCAGAAGAACTGTCGCTAAATACTGGACTAATTGTCAAAAATTGTTGTCCCCATTAGTTAGTTAAGGATGGGAAAATAGGGTCCAGGTTGAAAAATACCAAAGTTTGCCTTCAATGTGGCATCTTCAAATGTCCACTTATTGCTGTATGCGGAGCATGATTTCATATGCCAAAACAAGCTGCCATATTTGTTGCTGATTAGTCAGAAGGGAGGAACATTTTTTGGGAATGACATGAATACTTTTGTTTTTGCTTGGCAGTTACAGCTGGGATTTTTGTTATGTTTTTTTTTGTGTGTATTTATTTGCTTTTTGGGGGTTTTTTTCTCTCTGCAGCCTTAACCTATATAGCATATAAGGTGTAAGGGTTAGGGGGGTATGGGCTGTTTGTTGTGTCATTTTTGTAAAAAAAAAAAACCTTGTCTGTGATTTTGATGCATGCAGAGTCTATGTTCTTTGTATGAGTGCATTTAATCCCTTTTGTGTTATGTGCCCTATACCTTTACCACACTACATGGAAAAAAGAAATTAAAAAAAAAAAAAAAGTTTGTCACAAAAAATGAATACTTTTGTTTTTACATCTTACATTCCTCCCCAGGTATCAGTGTGTATCCCGGTGCTGAGACTGTCTCGTCACAGGAAGAAGGTTTTGTTCTACTGTCACTTCCCCGACCAGCTGCTGACCCAGAGGAAATCAGCCCTGAAGAAGCTTTACCGTGCTCCCATCGACTTGCTGGAGGAACGCACAACTGGCATGGCTGATATGGTACATAACTGCTGAGGGTTATAGCTTGATTACACAGGTTATGATGATCTGATTACAGAATAGGAATGTGTCACTGGGCTTATTTTATTTCCTTCATATTGGAAAAAAAGTTTTATACCATGGTGGTAAAGAATGCTCTGGAAGCAATAAAGAAAGGGCACATAAGTACAAATACAAAAATGCCAGACATTAATTTAGGTCAAATTTAAAACAAATTAAAATAGTTGTAAGTGATTTTTAAAACATGCTTTTGATGTGATCAGAGTTCCTCAGGTGGAGCATTTTAAGGGCCCTGATAGAAAATGCGGAGTGGTCTTAGGCAGAGATTTGGGAATAGCCAGAGGGTCCTACCTGAGGATGTCAGGCTGAGTCTACAGGAGAGCAAGTGGCTAAAACCATCTAAGAATGTCTTCCAAGAAATTAGTAAAATATTAACCTGAATTTCTAAACTGATAATATGATTTAGTTCCTCCATTTTAAAGTTTCTCAATTTTCTTTGCACAGCCTGCAGACAGGAGAGTGATTTGTGGTTTAAATAGTAATAACACAAGCAAGAATATTGAATTTTCTGAATATATGTTAATTCTTGTATACATAATAGGCTTATAGCCGAAGACAAAATCCCAGCGGTATATACTTTTGGAACATACATATAATAAACTTTTTAAATATGCTAATTTTAGTTCTTTACAGGAGACAAACAGTAAATCACCCATTGAAAGTGATCCCAAGTGAGAATAACAGTGACTACATAGTCGCACAGCACACCTCATATAATGCCTTGCAATCGTGAAAATATTCAGCTTTGCACCTAACATACAAATAAACAATGTCAGCATGCTAACATGCTCACAATGATAATGCTAACATAGCGTTTACAATCTTAGTTTAGTATGTTAGTGTAGTAACATTTGATAATTATCATGAAACACAAAGTACAGCTGAGGCTGATGGGAATGTCTCTAGTTATGCAGATATTTTGGGCGTAAATTAATGTATTGGACAAACAGAAATGTTCACCTGAGTGAACATGTCACAAGAGGAAAGGGCAGGGGATTTATTTTCAACTAATCAATCAGATCAGATGATCACCTTTTTGTTTATTTTTTTACTGCCCCGGGGTTGAGACTTTGACATTCTTTATGCAAGATATGCACCTGACATCAGATACAAGCAGTTTCCCCAAATGATGTCAGTGTTTTTTGCCAGTCTGTTGCAGCAGTTCATGGAAACCACTAATTATTAAACTGTTGTCATCTGAAATTATTTGCCTACAAACAAATTAGATATTAATTAGATAGTGTTCCTTTAAAAACAGTAGATTCACTCAGAATTATTTTTATCTCACCCAGATGTTGAATATTAAGTCTAGACAGGTGAAATTACTTTTTGACTTGAATGTGGCTCTTGAAGACTGTGAAACTGTGGTTTAAAACTATATTGAAATGGAATAAATCAACTTAAACTGCCGTCATAAACCAAAGTGATTATTTAAAATGTGATACAGCCTGATTTCTACGGGCAAGCTGTTGTAAAAGCTCAGGGCCCTGATAGAAATGAAATGACATTTGGATTTCAGTCTAGACTTTAGGAAAACCTCAGGCTGCCATCCAACTCATAGGGAATTCAAACTGTGATATATGTGAGATCCTTATGAACTAATCTCTCTGTACTTCCTCTTAGATTCTGGTAAACAGCCAGTTCACCGCGGGCATCTTCAGGGAGACCTTTCATAGTCTAAGAGGAGTCCAGACAGATGTCCTCTATCCTTCCCTCAACACGCGTACCTTTGACCAGCCATCTACTGAAGCACAAGGCCTGGAAGGGCTGCTCCCTGAGGGAACCTCCTGCCTGTTTCTCTCTCTGAACCGATATGAGCGAAAGAAGAATCTGGGCCTGGCTCTGGAGGCCCTGGCGGCCTTGAGGAGCAGCCTCCCTCCAGGCCAGAGAGCAGGCATTCACCTGGTGGTGGCGGGGGGCTACGATGACCGCGTTACTGAGAACGTTCAACATTATGCTGAACTGAAAGAGCTAGCAGCGCAGCTCCACTTGGACGATTGTGTCACTTTTCTGCGTTCCCCTTCTGATTCACTGAAGGTGGCGCTGCTGCGGGAAAGCGCCGCGGTGCTGTACACCCCGAGCAGAGAGCATTTTGGGATAGTTCCCGTAGAGGCCATGTACTGCTGCTGCCCTGTTATTGCGGTGAACTCCGGGGGGCCCCTGGAGAGCGTGGCAGACGGGGAGACGGGGTTTCTGTGCGAGCCCACGGCAGAGGCCTTTTCTAAGGCCATGGAGAGGCTTGTCAGGGAGCCGCAGCTCCGCAGGGACATGGGACAAGCTGGGAGGAGGAGGGTACAAGATAAGTTCTCTCTTCAGGCCTTCTCAGACCAGCTGTATGGGTACATTGTCAAGCTGAGCAAGTGATGTGAAAACTGAGTAAAAGCAAGAGACAGCCAGAGGAATGGCAACATTTTCTTACTGAACTATGAAACTGACAGTGGATGACGGGGGTCTGCAGAGTGGAAGTCTTCTAACAGAGAATGTATGTGTATATGTGCAGGGAGGTGGGTGAGGGGTAGGGGACTTAAGAGGACAATTAATCAGCATTCCCCTGGAGGGGTTGCTGAGAGGAAAAACAGGACGGAATTTCTATACCAATTAAGAAAAGAGTAACGAGTTTACCTACCCTATCTCTGAAAAAATACCACCCCTGCAAGTGTGTACGTGCGCGCATGTAAGTGTGCGTGCGTAGCAGCACGGCAACCAAGAGCCTAGCAAATGAGCGTACCAAAAGGATTGATTGTTAGAGTGAAATGTTTTGCACTGTGTATTTTTTTTTGTCTGTCCTCTCTACAGTAGTCTTTGTCTTTGTGTGTTTGGGGCTGAAGAAGAAGAATGTAGTTACCACCATGCGCCATCAGGCAGTGCACAGTCCAAGATCGATAAACAGGATGCTTTCCACTACTTCCTGTCCGCCCAGAGCTTTGTTCCCCTCCTAGCATTCAGAAGATGCTGGCCTGTCCATGACTCTTGCCGCCGTGTGGAGGTTATTAGCAGATGATAGAGAGTGTTTGGCTTCATTAGAAGGTCTGGCTGATGGGCAGTGTGCCTGTGTCTGGGTCATTATCAATGAGGAGAATAGCAGAAGGTCATTGTGTCTGCGCACCGGCCTCCTCAGCCCTCCTACTGTATAGAAATGCTCTTATTGACATTCCTGAAGTCATAATAAACAAGAGAACACATAGTTTCCTGACTCTTATAGGGTTTGCTTTGTCGTTAAGTTTTTTTTGGCCTTTAATAGAGTTTGCTAAGAACTTTGAGGGGAAGCATGGAGGCACTGAAACGTTGTTAATGTTGTTCCATGATTTATTTTTTTCTTTGCATTGAACAGATGTGATGTGTTGAGATGTTAAATGAAACATTCTCGGGACAATTTTGCAGTGAAAGATTTTTATTTCTCTCATTAACAAAGTTGGTGCGACAGATGTGCACAAGGGACACCACAGAAGATCTCATGTTTGTGTCTCGATCCGTTGCTCAATTATCATTTGCAGAGTTTGAGTTGTGTCCACATGGGCTTCGTTTTTTTTCTTAAAGGGAATCTAAAAAAGTAAAGAAATAATAATCAGAACATTAAATTACAAGCTGATTAGTTTCAGACCTAATATTTACCAAACCACAAATCAGTCATTCACCTATGTGTTATTGAACCCACCTGGTTGCACACGGCGTGGCCATATCGAACGAACGTGGCGAAATGCTCGCTGTTGAAGTTCATCAGGTCGTATTTGAATTCCTGGTGCAGAAAAGTCTCCCAGCGATGCCTCATCGTCTCCTGTGGAGATGGAACCAGATTGTGCTCGTCGTTGTTGACCCTGATGCGGGTTCCTGGAGGCACTTTGATGTCCGTGATGAGCTGCTCGTTGATCCTGGTCTTCTTCAGAACATGATCACTTTTCGACTTTGGAGCCATTTGTTGAAGGAAGCTGCGGCATGCTTTCTGTGTCATGTTCTCATCTTGAGGGGAAATATGAAGATGATGAGCTCTTAGTAGAATAAACCTGGTATATTTTTGTTTTCAGTCGCCTTTTTTAAAGGGAAATTCTACTGCGTACTAAAATAAACCTCTACTTCTTTACTTAACACTAAAGAAATTATTTGTTCAAATAAAGTAACATTTCAGTTTCTCACCTCCCACTCCAAAATGGACAACAAGGCCTTCTCCAACATAAACTCCCCAAAGAGACAATCCCGACCACGGGGTCACAAACTCAATCAAGTCTCCACTCTCTGCTGTGGACACACTCTGATCAATCTAAAGAGAAAAAGAGCACAGCGCATCCTATTTCTCTCTCCTTTTTTTTTTCTTTGCTCTTGATCTTCTCACTGAATTCAAATGAGAAGTTGATATTTATGGTGGAAATCTGGGAAATTAAAAGATGCTGGACATAAAATCAAATAATTTGACTGTTTTTTTTTTCTTTTTTTGAGAGGAACATATAACAAGGAAGGACATTATAAGGGAGGATATGAGTATGACAGTATTCAGGAAACAAAAGTCAAGCAGCAGCATTAATGAAGATCTTACAATGACAAGTGTACTCTTACTGTATGATGTGAAATTCCTCACGTTGAGAATAACACATAATTAAGAGTTTTCTTAGCTCCAAAATTACTATTAGTGAATGTTTATACTTATTCTTAAAAGTTGGTCAGTAAACACATATATACACAAACCCCAGCAGACAGGTACTGCTGCATCAAGATAAACATTTCTCAATATATTTATAAAAGCTCACCTGTCGGGATGTCGTCTGGGAGAGAATACTGTTCAAATTCCCCAAAAGGGCCATTGTTCCTGTCAGCTGAAGTCAACAGAAACTAAAGTGTAGACGGACGCTGGTTGTGTAATAGCTATTACGTCCTCTTTAGCGGCCTTGACTGTAACTGCTTCAAGATGATAGGCAGCCTAATATGTTACCTATTAATCTAACACATGCTGTATTATTTTATCAGGTTCAGAAAGACACTGTGAGCCACAGCTTTTCAAAAACAAATCATTCTGTTATTTGTTTGATTTTGTTTAAAATGTGTAGTCCACCTACATCGAGTTTTCAATTCCCACGCCTCGTATCGATTCGCACATTTCTTCAGAGTCAATTTCAAACGTTGAAACGCAAAGAAACCAACAGCGATACCACTTGTTTTTCAGAACTGCAAATTATTTGTCCCAATAGGTCCAATTAGTGCTTGTAGCCTTGGTTTAATTTAAAATAGATCTAGCAGTATGTCTCAGTCAATTAATGTATGTGATCTTGTGAGTTAAATTTTTGTCTTTAATCTTGGTCCTGCATATTAAAACATTTGGATAGAAGCAGTTGAAAAATGTTAGAAAATACAAACAATAAAATAAAACAATAATATTATCGTTTAATATTCAGAATCGGACTAGAAAATCTCTCAGAGCTGCGGTCATTAGATAAAAGATTAATTGTTAACATTCGATCACATATTCAGATAATATTCAAAATGAGATACTACTCATATAAAATCAAACCTCAGGACATAACATGACAACGCTAAAGACATAAAACATACAGTAAAAAAATTGACATTTTGAAACAGTAAAATACTTTTGCCAAAAACATATTTTGATGTTTATATATGAGGGTAACATTAGTGGTTTAGTTGTTATGACTGAGCTCTGAGGTCATGCAGTTAATAAAAAACAGCAAAAGCACCAAATTCGGTGTTTCCTTCATTCTCTAAGGGAACCAACTATTTTATTGTGTGAAACTCATACCATCAATTTGGGTAATTTTTGCATTCGAACTTGGTTTTAAATGTTTTACAGGACTTTTTATGGTTGAGAAATCTGACTGAGCTTTTGGCATCGGATTAATTAAAAAATACACGGTGCTCGGATAAAAACAATCTGTTTCCACTGTACACAATACAAACACACAAAATGTTTATAGACAGTTTTAAGGATGTGAAATGCTAGAAGAAATCAAGAAAAGAAGCAAGAATCAAAGAGCAGATGTGTGTTCGTGTATGTGTGTGTGTGTTCACGCAGAGATCTTAAGAGTAAGATGATGAGGAGGGTGTTGCGGCGGTGATTTAGGGGCCCTGCTAGGCCAGATGATAAAAAGGTCCCGTGGAGCCTGTAAGGGAGGCAAAGACACATAAACAAAAACACGCAGCAGTAAACACTCATCACGCTCTGCTGTATAGGCTCAGCGTAAAGGCGTCCCACTTTACTCCCTGCACAGAAACATGAAGTCTCTTTTCTATCTTTTCCTGTTTAAAGAAACTGTCTTTACCTCAAAGTTGTGAAAGAAGAATCAATGTCCCTTCCCTTCCTTTCCCTCCACCTCCGCCTCCCCTCTCTGTGCCCTGTGGTGGGGTGGTTATTGAGATCACGGTGTGTCTGAGTGGCAGTGATAACCGGTACCCAGGTGCCACTGGCACATGGTGTTTAATTAATTAATGAGACCGCGGGGTTGGTTTTCTAATTCCACCTAGCCAGCACCGGGGTGAGGGGGAGATAGCCGCGAAATGTTTAGGTGTGTGTTTTCAGGCGAGGAAAGGAGAGATGTATGTGGGAGTGTGTGTGGGTTAAGGGTGTATATCTATTTTGTTGGCAGTTTGGGAGCTGGATTCCTTGTTAGTGGAATATTAAATATGTATGGAATATTTTTACTCCGACTTTTAATCACGCATTACGATTGGGTGTTAATCATGGGCTAAATGAAGCTGATGATGAGAGAATCGCAGCGTTAATACATCAATCTGAACTCTCTCCTCCTGCACACTAACCAGGTCACCAACTCATTGCCCTGAAAACAAAGAATTGTACCAAAGATGTAAACATAATGCAAGTACTGGATGGTGTATAGAGCAGCACATGGTGTGTGTTATTATTAAGGTTTAAGTATAATGAATTAGGTGATGTAGGGTTAAGATTGTTAGAAGTCATATCAACAAAGAGTTTGTGTTTTTTCTTTGATTGTTAGTCATTTTTAGCAGATCTTATATAAACCAAATGGGAACAAAATAATCTCTAAAAAATTCCATCCTGTGCTAGAAGTTGAAGCACAATTGTTAAATCAAAAATAAATTAAGTTCTATAATAAAAAAAAGAAGTTTGAGCACAAGAATAGAAAAAAAATTATGAAATACAAAAGACTTTAATCAGAAATTGATTAGTTTACCTTTAAATCCCTCTAATGTACCATCAGATTACTGACAATTCATCAAAAACAAGCATCAGAGTCAAGCAAACATGTTCGGTGACCTTACATCCATCAGCTCGGTGTCTGAGGTTGTTTCTGGTTTCTTTATGTCCATCAAATAGTCATGTGACTTAAACCACCATGACTACTAAGCTTTCATATCTTCTAACAACTTTTTTTTTAATACCAAATACAGAATTTACTGTATAGTTTAAAAGGTTTGAAGACGCAAAAAATGAAAATAAAAAACAAGACGTTCAGCATTACGACCGTCTTTACTCTGCATGTTTTACACAATATAATTTTTCATTTAAGAATCAAGATTATTTTCTGTCACTGCACAATGAAATTCTGTGGAATCCATCTTCTCTGATTCTCTTTTCTACTTTAAGGCTAAAAACAGGAAGTTCAAGAAAATCCCTACACATAAAAATAGACAATACAGAAGTGATACAACTGTACAATAAGAGTCTGTTGTGCAGTCTGACACGTAACACTGTACCAAAAGACTGAGTATGTGTAGCAGTATGAGATATTATGGTACAGATAGATTTATAAAACTGTGTATTGGATGTTAAATTTTAATTGTAAAGTGATATGTGCAGTTGTCATCTTTGGGATATATGGCAGCAGCAAAAAGTGTTTTAGTGTGTGTGTAATCTTAGAGGTGAAATGGTTGTTTTGGTTGTTTTCAGGGCAAAAAAATCAATTTTTTCCAAAACATAGTATACTCAAATCTCTTGACACTTAATTTATCAAACACTAGTTGTTGAAAGATGTTTTGCGATCAATGGAAAGAGCATCTAAAAAATCTGAATCTACAAAATTATTATTCCTCAGTTTTCTGTGATGCATAACGTGTAGTATGACATATTCTTTACTTTAAATATTTTCTTTTTCTCTACAACTGACAGGAGGAGTTTTACTAGTCAGGATGGTACAGAGGGAGAAAAAAAGAGCAGCACCAGTCATGAATGTGCTTAAACAATAGAGAATCTGCATTTGTATTCACAGCTCATCTTTAAGAGCTGTTTTACACAGTACATGTTAGCAAATTATGTATTTCACACTTTACTGCTTCCATAAACTATTCAAATATATTAGCTTATACCTCATAAATGTTAACACTGCACAACTCTTATAGTCACACAGGCTAACAGTCCTAGAAGCTGATATAACAGAGGAAAAGAATGATTTACTAAAGCTACATAAAACTCTACTCTCTGTGGGAGATCACAATAAAACTTCTATAATCTCTGATAGTGGGATATTATAGATAGCCTCTATAAAAATAGCTTTATGGCTCAGGAAAGAGAAGCATTACGACTTGTTCCACCCTGTGTGTTGTGGATTAAACTATATTATAGCTTAAAGATAAACACTTCCATAGATTTCACACACCAGACGTCATCTAATTCACACTAGGTTTATCAATAAAAATGTTGGGAGTCTTGTTTCAGATGTAAAGTTATGAGGAAATGTCCCCCAGTCAGATATGAAACTACACAAGATAACAGGAAGGAAAAAATAAAGGAAGTGGGTTGCACTCTGTTCCGATACACAAATATCTAACTTACTGATAAGATTAAACAGTCATCAGTGTTTCCCAGAGCAATGATGTGCTTCTAATGTTTATTGTTAAAGTTTAATTTAAACTGAGGCTGCACACATAAAGATTTTTTTTTCTGTTTAAGCCAAATCACTTGCATAAAAAACCAAATCACTTTTTCATTTAACTCATTCAAAGCTTTAAAGAGTAAATGGAGACTGGAGGGGAAAACACAAACTATTACTTGGCAACAGCTGGGAGCCGTGACTTCATGTAGTTTTGTTCTATCAGCGAGATTGAAAAGCTGCGCAGAAGTTGTGCAGGTTGATAAACTGCGTTCATTAAGAAATAGTTCAAGCACATAACTCCCCCTAAAACCACGTTGTCATTTGTACATTTCTGTTTGTGAATAGATTAAACAAACACAACACAATGTAGTATTTATGAAGCTTTAGAGGTGTTGAACTGAGAAAAGTTAGCTGTTTTCACCTTCTTCCAGTTGTTATGCTAAGCTAAGCTAAACTAGCATGGTTCCAGACCTCAAATCCCACATTTCAGATTTAATCAAATAGGTCTATTGTTGTGCCAGATATTGTCTGTTTACACTGGTTGGAGACACAATCAACCTATCAGAGCTTTGTAGGCGAGATTAGAAATAATACCGCTACACGGCTATCTGGCCACCTTTCATGAAAAAAAAGGACAAGCGTGGATGACATTGCTACAGCTGTAAAAGTTAAATGTCCATCTACTGATATTACAACCCATTA